>NC_063337.1:98953840-99038345 GCF_021869965.1 Rhincodon typus
TTATCTCAGATTCTCCAGCATCGGTAGTTCCCACTATCTCATGTGAAATCTATCAGCTTGTTCTCCTCTCTGAGCTACTGTGTGAATTTCTGGGGGCTCCAGTGTGATGTTACTAGTCCTCTCCTTGAAGTGTCAATGAGTTCAAAGAATCTTTCTGTCTTGGTCACCTCACTCTGAAAAATTCCTATGTTGTAATTAACAGGTCTAGAAGGTCATTCAAAAATGCTCATGGGTCCTGGCCTCTATTTCTGTAAGACTGTGAGACAAAGAGCAGAACTTGTACTTCAATATTTCATACTTTGGTTAAAAATGCACGGGGCAGAATCTTTGAAGGGTCTGAACGATTTGGGCTATGATGGGATTTGTGGTTGAATTGTGTGAGATGTCTGGTGAAGCTTATCTCAACATTGGGTACAACTCGCTTTGTGGTTCTTTCAAACACTGAGGCATGTTTCCCACTAGGCAGCAGCAAGTTAAGGGGAATGTTTGTTTGTCAAGCACCTTATTAATGGCACAACTTGCCTCATTAATATTCACCTTACTAACTTGCTAAGCATTTTGAACATTTTTAATCAAACTGTTCAGGCATGTCATGATACATTTCCAGAGCAGGTCGGATCTGAACCTGGATCTACTAGCTCACAGGTAGGGTCACTACCACTGTGCTGCAAGTGCCCTACGAATAGGCTCGATGCTGTGAATTTTCCACCTGGAAGCGAGACAGGGTACCTGGTGACTTCAGCTCACCACTAGCTATGCACAGTCTCCTTGTTGCTCTATACGAAACAGCATCTAACAGTACAACATTGGCCACCAGCTGAACACACTCCTCATCCACAGACATTGCAAGCTGAAATGTGCCAACATCTCGCAACCATCCTGGTGTCTCTGCGGCAGGATGCTTAACAAGCACAGACCTGCAATGAAGGTGCACCAGCAATCAGCATTGAAAGGTTGCTGAAAGGTCACTTTGCCCACAGGGACAGGCTTCCAGGATGCATCTCACAGCTGCTCACTTGCTTTCTTAGTGCTCGATCACTTAGCATCTACCTGAAAACTCCTAGCATCCCTGCCTTGTCCTGACTTTCCTTGCCAAACCATGTCATGCCTATCAATATGTTGCCACTTCAGCCAGAGCCAAAGGTGACCTGGACTTCCTTACTGACATGCAAATTTACATAGACACATGGACAGGCTACTTGTTGTGCCTGTCAATGAGGATCTGTCAATGGGGTGAAGGAGGCTGACAGCTTGCTGTGTGCCACATCATGTTTGTCAATCCTATACCAGCAATATGTGCCAGCTGCCTGTTGCAGCGAATGCACTGCATGTGTGGGACTTGCTGTCGGTCATGGCAGTCCAGATACTATCAGTCTTTCAGTCATACACTGGGGTCAGACATGGTCAAGGATATATCAGACTACAGACCAGGGAGCGGTCAACACTATGCCCTGTAGAACCATCACAAGAAGGTCACAGCAATCATGTATCTCCTATCATGGAACTGCAAACCCAACTCACCAAAGCCACACTATTCAGGCCATGTAAAATTCCACCCAAAGAGTTTGACTCCAGTATCTAGCCGGAATAGGTGCATCTGTGCCATCTCCCTAAGGTCCTTGTGTTTGTGACTGACCATGTGTAGTTGTACTTATTGTTATTATGTCGTAAACATTTGCTGTTTAAGAGCAGGGGCTCTTCTGTGGATACTCAGTGTTGGCGTATCTTATGCCACCAGTCACGAGGTTGCTCAAGACAAAGGAGGATTGGTGGCAATGATGCACCATAAACATTTCTTACTCATTACTATATACTCATAGAGACATCAAGTACCACAAGGAGCCAGCAATAGAATGTATTAGCAACAGAGGGTGTTAACTCATATGGGGCAAAAGCATGTATACTGAATTCACAGATCAACCGTGATCTCATTTAATGTTGGGACAGGCTCGATGTTAACTGTCCTACTGCTACACCCTTGTGTATGCCCTCATAAGGTAATAATGCCTGATGAAAGTTATTTGCAACTAAATGCTTCCAACGTAAGGTTGTGGTGTAGGATGAAAACTTTGAAAGCTTTTGAGTTCTCTCCCTCACCTGTGAGATTTCTCTGAACATTTTTTGAGATTCCTTACCCAACTTGGGCCTGCAACTACACTGCCTCCTCTTTCCTGGCTTTCTGGAACTAAGCCAGAGGGTAAGCCTATGTGACGAATAATTGCGGCCCAAAAGGGTCTATGGATTTTCTTTTCACTTGGGAGCACCATTGCTTTCTTGATGTGTTTCTTGATTTCTTACAGAAGGAACGTCCCCTTCCTCCTGTCTCTCTACCCATCCTCCAGAATGGTTGTCCCAAATCTTCCTTCGCCAATCTGTTCCATCAATTCACCTTCAGCAACAAGAGGAGAACCATTCACCAGGGAGGCACAGTGGCTCAGTGGCTCAGTGGTTAGCTCTACTGCCTCACAGCACCAGGGATCAGGGTTTGATTCCAGCCTCGGGCAATAGTCTATGTGGAGTTTGCACATTTATCCTGTGTCTGCATGGGATTCCTCCAAGTGCTCCAGTTTCCTTCCACAGTCCAAGAATGTGCATGTCAGGTGCATTGGCCATGCTAAATTAACCATAGTGTCCAGGGGTGTGCAGGCTAGGTGAATTAGCCACGGGAAATGCAGAGTTACAGGAATCGGGTGGAATTCTCTTTGGAGAGGTGGTGTGGACTCAATTGGCTGAATGGTCTTCCTCCCTCTGTAGGGATTCTATAACTCAGCTCATCATTGTTAATTCAGCAAGAAAGACCTGATATATACAGCAGAATATTTAGCTCATTCTTAAATACTTTTAAGGCTTTTTTCTCTCCCTGCTGAAAACGCAGGGTGGAGGCTAGTTACTCATTTTACCTAAGGACATCTTTGTATCTGTTTTTGAAACATAATTTAATCATGCATAATATGAGAATTCCTTTGATCTTGAGGAACAATCAAACCAATTAAACTAATCATTTAGAAAATATCAGTGAAATAATAGAAAAGGAAATAGGACTAATTAGAGACAAATTAGATTCATAAAGAGAGAGCAGTAAGATCGGATGAGTAGAATGAAAGAAGAGGCAGAAAGAAAAGGCCAGTACTTATTAGTTCATCTCTAATTGCACTTGAAAGGTAATGATGAGCCAGTCCTTGAAATGCAATAGTCATTATACTGTAAGTAAAACCACAGAACATGAAGCAAGCAAGTTCCAAGACTTTGTCCCAGCAATAGTAAAGGAACAGTGACATAGTTCCAAATCAGAATTGGGTGGAGATGGTAAAGGGTTTGAAGGTGTTAGCAGAAGAATATTGGTGAACTGCTGCAAACCATCTTATAGATGGTCATTAAATGGTGCCATGTCATCTGCTTCGTCCTGGATGGAGTTGAGCTTCTTGAGAGTTGTTGGAGCTGCATTCATTCAGGCAGGTGAAGAGTATTCCATTACATTGCTGACTTCTGCCTTGTAGATGGTGGACAAGATTTGGGGAGTTCAGATGTGAATTATTCATCACAGAATTCCTAGCCTCTGACCTGTTCTTGAGGTGATATCTTGTCTGGTTGAGTTTCTGGTCAGTGGGAAGCCCTAAGATGTTGGTATTGGGGGATTTAGCGATGACATCAATTGATTGGCTTGCAAGAATATTTTTAAAAATTAAACATATGAGTACCAATGCTAATCGGAGAACTGTCACAGTGCACAAGGAGACAATTCATCCCACCATGCCTGCACTCTCTCTCTGAATGAGCATGATGTGCCATTCTGCTGCCCTTTTCCTAAAATTCTGAATATGGTTTCTATTTAGACAATCATCTACTTCCTTCTTGAATGTCTCAAATGAGCCTGCCTTCACTACACTTCCAGGCAATATTTACCAGGCCCAAACAAGGCATTGTGTGAAAAAGACTTTTCTCACATCACTGTTAACAAATTGCCTTATGTCTTTGCACCCTCTTTCTTTATCCTTATATATTCTGGGGTAAGTTCAATTAGTAATGAATGCACAAATGTAATAATTCCTGGAAACATATAAGCCGTTTGATGGTGGTGTAATTTTCACAAGGCTACTGTGGAACTGTGTGCATTGTACAGCAAGCTGTGGTAATTTGTATCTCATAGGGAAGTCTTCTTTGCCACAAATTGCTGTTTGATTTGCATATTAATAACTGTATGCACATTCAACTCACTGTCAATTTTCTATCAAGTTCTGAATGGACATGATTGCATAGAGTTACAAATTATTACAACTTGATGATAATTTATCTTGAATGGTTTTATTTTAAGATGGGTAAAATGCAACAGTAAGCAGTCAGCACTTCTAACTTCTAAAATAAATCACAAAGTTTTTCATATCATAAAGAAAGATTTATAAAAGACTCAGCCCTGACATGAAAATCTTTGGTACTTATCGATAGGCAAGTTCTTACTGAATTAGTTTTAATTCTGCAATTTATCATTAATTACCTTACAAACCTACTGCATTCTTTCAGAATGTATCCATGTCTGCCAATATCTTAATTATTAAGGGTTTAAATTCTGGCCAAAAGAAAATATAGTGGATGTGAATAACATTATGCTGGATTCTTCCGGTCTTTTGACAGATTTAAATGACTAGACTTAAGGTTATGTTACAAATATGAAGTTTATATGATTGTTCAGTCTTGAATTTAGGTTAAAATAAATGAATGAAAAGGTAATATGCCCCGTTCTGAATTCTGCCTGACATCAGGTTTGGCTGGCTTGACTGTTATATAGGAGTCCTTGTTGTCCCACTGGGAAGAAGGTTCTAGATACTCATACCTGTAACCAATGACCAAATCATTTGTGCTAATGGTAAACAGACTGTTCATCTCCATGTTTGTGTTTGAGCGAAATCAGATTTTGTATTATTTGAAAAATCTATTTAATTCCAAGATAGAACAAAGTTGACATTTCAAAAGATGGTTAATTAACATTCCAAGATGGATACAAAGCCCAGGTAATGTGCAGTGCCATGGACATTGGTAAGTGAGGGGAAGTCAGTTACAGAAAGTCATTGTATTATTGGATTACCAGTCTTCTTTACCGAACTCTCTAATTACCCGATTTTGCTTGGGAAGAGAAAGAAGACACCTTAACGGATCCTGAAACTCTCCTTGAAGTGCAGCAACATTGACATTCATTGCTGAGATGAGCTTGCTCCTAATCATACAAAATGGTGACAACTTGTTCAGCAATCCACACCACACTTTTCATCACAAGGTTTTCGTGATGAGGTACAGATTGTCAGAGAAAGAAAAGAAAACAAGGAAGCAAAGATTGCATTCCTAACCTGTCACATATTCCCAAAGATTTGAGTTGATATTAGGTCTGTTGAGTTACGTGACAGAAAATGATGGTCCTGAGTAGATATCACACTCAAATGGAAGGACAGCCATTGCCGCTGACAGTAGAAGTTTTAAAACATGAAATCTTGTATGATCTTTTCAGTCTGTGTTTGGAATGCAGATATTTCTTTAACATTAGTCTGTACATGGATTATCACAATTAATTAAATATGAAAGTAGGCTTGCAGGGGACATAAAGACTGACGATAAGAATTTCTATAGGTATGTGAAAAGAAAGAGATTGGTAAAGACAAATGTAGGTCCCCGACAGACAGGAGAATGTATAATCGGGGACAAAAAATGGCTGAGGAACTGAATACATACTTTGGTTCTGTCTTCACAAAAAAAAAGACACAAATCAGATACCAGAAATGTTGGAGGATGCAAGATTTAGTGACAGGGAAGAATTGAGGGATATCAATATTAATAGAGAAATAGTGCTGGGAAAATTGTTGGGATTGAAGGTAGATAAATCCCCAGGGTCTGATAATCTACATCCCAGAGTACTTAAGGAAGTAGCTCTAGAAATAATGGATGCATCGGTGGTTACCTTCCAGGAATCTAAAGAGTCTGGAATAGTCCCTGCAGAGTGGAGAGTAGCTAATGTCACTCCAATATTCAAAAAGGTAGGTAGAGAGAAATCAGGGAATTATAGACTGGTGAGCTTAACATTAGTAGTGGGGAAAATTCTCGAATCCATTGCTAAGGATTTTATAGCAGAGCATTTAGAAAGCAGTGGCAAGATTAGACAGAGTCAGCATGGATTTATGAAGGGGAAATCATGCTTGACAAATCTGTTGGATTTGATGAAGATGTAGCTAGTAGAGTTGACAAGGGAGAGCCCACCGATGTAGTATATTTGGACTTTCAGTAAGCGTTTGACAAAGTTACACGTAAGAGATTAGAGTACAAGATTAAAGTGCATGGGATTGGGGGAAGAGTATTGAGATGGATAGGAAACTGGTTGGTAGAGAGGAAACAAAGAGTGGGAAATAATGGGTCCTTTTCAAATTAGCAGGCAGTAACTAGTGGGGTGCTACAAGGATTGGTGCTGGGAGCCCAGCTATTCACAATATATATTAATAATTTGGATGAGGGAATAAAATGTAACATCTCCAAGTTTGCAGATGATACCAAGTGGGTGGGAGGGTGAACTATGACAAGGATGCAGAGATCCTTCAGCATGATCTGGGCAGTTTGACTGAGTAGGCAGATCAATGGCCGATGCAGTATAGTTTAGATAAATGTGAGGTTACGCACTTCAGAAGGAAAAACAAGAAGGCAGATTACTACCAGAATGGCTATAAATTGGGAGAGGGGAGTGTGCAGCGGGACCTGGGTGTCCTTGTGCACCAGTCACTGAAGGTAAGCATGCAGGTGCAGCAGGCGGTAAAGAAGGCAAATGATATGTTGGCCTTCATTGCGAGGTGTTTCGAGTACAGGAGCAGGGATGCATTGTTGCAGTTGTACAGGGCCTTGGTGAGGCCACACCATTGTGTGCAATTTTAGCCTTCTTTTCTGAGGAAGGATGCTCTTGTTCTCAAGGGAATGCAGCAAAAGTTTACCAGACTGATTCCAGGGATGGCAGGTCTGACATATCAGGAAAGATTGACTAGGTTGGAATTGTTTTCGCTAGAGTTCAGATGAATGAGAGGGGGATCTCATAGAGACTTATAAAATTCTTACTGGACAGGACAGATGCAGGGAGGATGTTCCCGATGGTGGGTGTGTCCAGAACCAGGGGTCACAGTTTGAGGATTCGGGGTAGACCAGTTAGGATGGAGATGAGGAGACATTTCATCACCCAAAGAGTGGTCAGCCTGTGGAATTCATTACCACAGAAAGTAGTTGATGCCAAAACATTGAATGAGGCCACGAGATATAGCTCTTGGGGTGTATGAGATCCAAGGTCATGGGTAGAAAGCTGGATTAGGCTGTTGAGTTGGATGATCAGCCGTGATCGTGATGAATGGTGGAGCAGGCTTGAATGGCCGAAAGGCTTCCTCCTGCTCCTATCTTCTATGTTTCTACATGCAAAAATTTAACAGTCTTTGCCCTGTTTTCAATGCACTGCTTCATTCATTCATTCCCATCCAAACTGTTTAAATTCACTCGTTATTTTATAATGCAGAAGGAAATTTAAATTCTCGCTGTCTCACCATATGATAATTAATGTCTAGAACTGACAAGATAGAAAATCATTGGTGTTTAACCTTCATTAAAATCGACAGAAGCACTACACATTAAAACCTCAAATGGTACCAGTGCCAGTGAAAGTCTGTTAGATCTGCAAAAAGCAATTGTTTTTGCTGCTGTTGTTGTTTCCATGCATTTATTTTGATAATGTCAGTTCACAACATGAGGTTTTAAGTGAAAAATTCAACCTTAGTGTGTTACATTAAATGAGAGAAAAAATACTTGTACAAGTAACATGATTATGGAAATTAAGTAGCTGCAATAAAAGCATTCAGATGAAAAAACTAAAATTGTCTTGGGTCTCAACCTGTCATGGAATAATGTGAAAGAAGTAGCCAATACTTCAAGAAAAGTAAACGTGTTCTTAAAGTCATATGCTCAATTATATCCATAAACGGTAAGAAAACCTATTTTATGTTGATTGATAGCATAATTAACACCTTGTACATTACATGCAGTAATACATACATTATCTAAAATTTATTAAACACAAATGCAGTTCAGCTACATTTAAACTGTTTATTTTGTTCCCTATGACTGTAAACAAAATTGCTTCTGAAATGTATTCTATATTAATTTCCACTCTGGCCAATAACTTGGATAAGAATACAGGTAGCATGGTTAGTAAGTTTGTGGATGACACCAAAATTGGTGGTATAGCACTATATAACTCCACAGAGGCCAGTCACCAAGTCATCCTTTATTTACACATGGAAAGTCCTTGACACTGCTCCAGCTCCCTCAGAGCCAGTTCTTAGAGTGAACAGAACTTCTAAAACTCCTCTTTTTATCTGCCAGCCAGGGCTCCTGGATTGGACCAGATTAACAGCCCCAATCAGGGAACTCGTATTTTATGAGGTCCACCTGGCTCATCTCGATACATTCACAATAGAATAGACATTGAAGAAGGTTATCTAATGTTACAAAGGGATCTTGATCAATTCGATCAATGGGCTGAGGAGTGGCAGATGGAGTTTAATTTGGATAAATGCAAAGTGTTGCATTTTGGTACGACGAACAAGTGCAGGACTGACAGTCCCTGGGGAGTGTTGTTGAACAGTGAAATCTAGGAGTTCAGGTACTTGGTTCCTTGGAAGTGGCATCACAGGTAGACATGCAAGTCACCCTAGTATAGGAAGGATATTATTAAGTTGGAGAGGGTTCAGAAAAAATTTACCAGGTTGTTACTGGGACTGGAGCATTTGAGTTATGAGGAAAGGCTGGATAGGCTGGGACATTTTTCACTGGAGCATAGGAGGTTGAGGGGTGACCTTACAGAGGTTTGTAAAATCATGAGGGGCAGAGATAGGGTGAATAGCCAAGATGTTTTCCCTAGGATATGGGATTTCAAAACTAGAGGGCATAGGTTTAAGGTGACAGGTGAAAGATTTAAAAGGAGCCTGAGGGACAACTTTTTCACACAGAGCGTAGTTTGTATGTGGAATGAACTGCCAGAAGAAGGGGTATATACCAGTCTAGTTACAATGTTTAAAAGACAGTTAGACAGATACACGAAAAGGAAAGGTTGAGAAAAATGTGGGCCAAATGCAGACAAATCGAACTAGCTTGGTTTAGGAAACCTGTTTGGCATGGACGTGTTCGACCAAAGGGTCTATTTCTGTGCTGTATAACTCTATGACTCAATATGCCTTTACAAACAGGTGCACAGACAGAAACGTTTCCCCGAGGAGATCCACACAGTTATCTTCAAATTCTAATTATATTTTAATGTTAATATTGTGAATTGTGTGGTATTGTTCACTGGATATTTGATAACGATATCATCTGAGCAGATAATTAGACTTTCCACATATTTAGTACTTTCCAAAGAGAGTCTGCAAAAACACTTGGTAGGCTGAATCCTCATATTCATTTGCTGTTTTTCAATGAAAGCGAACAGGCAGGGTAAAAATCAGGATTAGAATCACTCATTTAAAAAAAAATCAGTGCAGTACTGTCAATTGTCAGACTATACTAGCAAAGTAGATCGTTTAAGCATAAGTGGTGTTCTTTGAAATCAAGACAGTTCCCAGGTGATATACCTGTCAATTATAGTTTTCAAACCAAATTAACCCTCTGTAATAGATTTGGTGTTATGCTATTTTAAGACTGGTATTCCAGGGCACTCTTGATTATAACCCACTCATAGAATAACAAAGCATTTACTAGCAATGCAGGAATGGAACTTATTTCACCTTAAATTCCTCATATCATGAAGTCAATGGCCAATTGTGCAGAGGGGTTCAGGCTGGCGAAAAGGCAGAAATGTATGACTAATCAGTGCTGGTAGACTTGAAGTAGCTTTAACTCATATAACTTCAGCAGACCAATTTTTAGCTCTCCCAACCTCCATCTAAATCCTAATGATTTTATATGGTGTTGCAATGTGAAGAAGCATGCATTCCATCTTGGTAAAACAGCAACTTCCAGATTCCTCAGCACTTTGTGTTAAACATGTGATAGGTTTCTGTAATTGTTAGCTACCTGGCTGACCAAAACAAAATTATGCAAAATAATTTCATTTTTTTTTGCAAAGTTTTGATAGTATTATATCAAGCAATGACAATGAATGAAAATCACATCCAGTGTATATGGTTAACTAATATTTCATAATAAAAGAGATACAGGCCATTAAAAGCCTTAAACTGCAATTTGGGATTGTATCTGTTCGTGAACCTTTGGTCTGGACCAGGGTCAATGAGAACTGACTTAATTTCTATCAGGTAGTAGCTATTATTGGCTGCATTACACTTCAGAAATCCTAAAAAATAACATTGATATCCAAGTTTCATCTAGACATTTCCTGTCTTCTGGTCTAAGATCTCCAAACATAAGGCTGCAGCAGCATGTCTGGTCAGCTGTTCAGAAACAATAATTAAATTAAAAGCAATGACATTTCATAAGCTTTCCACTTTCTCCAAGCCACAGGTTTCTGTTAGGGACTAATTCCTTACTGTTTCTTCTCGTGAATACAGATTATTCCACTAAATGCCTCACTCTTGGTAACTCCAAGCATGCTTACATCCACATGAAGGTGGTCTTCATGACTTTGAAAGAATTAACGAGAACGGTAAGAGGAGGTACTGCGATCATGCTCATCTGGGATCTATGATTCTGTTTACTGCTCATTGTCAGTCAGTAGAGAACCACTGCAACACAGAATGAATTAAGGTTGGACAGTTGTTTGCACTGAGCTTATAAGAAAGAAAGTGACTGGTGGATCAATTTCCTGTCTTATGCCCCATTTCATAGTTGACCTCTCAATCCTTTCTTTAGCTTCAACCTCTGTCCTTTGCTCATTTGGAAAAATTACTTACCCACTGCTTCCTTTCCTGATTCATTTATTATTTTAAATTGTGGGACAACTTTTAGTTATTAGCATGAAATTGAACAAATGAATACAAATTTTGGCAGGTTCCAAAACAAGCAAGTAATCCACATCATCAGGGAGCATCAAGTTCAAGAAGATAGCAATTTAGCCTTCTGTGGGTTAAATGATTTTAACATTGAGTACTCAGAAGTATGATCATTAACAAGGGGGCGAAATTCACAGTCCTTCCATTAGTGGTGTATCTTCAAACTGGACAGATTTTAAACACACTTGCAGATTTAGTTATGTTGTTGCTGTGGAGAACTTAGCTGATTTTGTTTGAAGCCCACTAGTGTATACAGAGTCATACAGCACAGAGAGAGGCTCTCTAGCCCACTGTGTTTGTGCCAGTCATCAAGCATCTTTCTGCTCTAGTCCCATTTCCCAGCACTTGGCTTATAACCTTACTAAGGCACTTCCTAACACTTCTTAAATATTGTAATGGTTCCTGCCTTTACCATCCTTCCAAACAGTGTGCAGATGCTCACTACCCTCCAATGAAAAAAAAACTTCATAAGATCTCCTTTTACCCTCCTGTCCCTTATATTAAATCTATATCTCTCTGGTTGTTGACCCCTCTACTAATGGAAAATGTTTCTTCCTGGCTAACTTATCTATACCCCCTCATAATTTCATGTATTTCAAACAGGTTCCTCTCTGCTCTTTCTCTGCTCTAAGGGAAACAAAAACCCAGCATGTCAGCTGCAGTTGTTCAATAGAGGAGGCATGAAATAAGAAACATAATACATTGTAAACTAGATTTCTTCTATTTTTCACCTTAAAGTTCTTGCAGATCTTGTGCAGTTCTCATCGATGTTTTACACATTAGTTCCTGAGAGAGGGTCTGACCTGCTGAGTTTCTTCACCCATAAGGATTTCGATTATATGTAGCTACTTCCAAACTTTCTGAATACATTATAAGAATGAACAACAATCTAAACCAAATTATTCTCAGTGCCCAAATATTCAGGGATGAAACTGGAGTAGAGCACATTTGGTCTTCCATGGACTCAACAATCTGGGGAGGAGAGGGGGATGTAATTCGAGCTGCTAATTAGCTACCAATCACTTTGCACTACTGCTGTGAACCAATTTCACTTTGATTCCTTTAATGGGAATTGGTATCTTTTGTGACTTTGTTGCCCAAAAGACTCTCAGAAATGTTTGGCTTTAACCCAGGGCCCAATTGGAAACTTGCATGAGCAAACAATTGGATGTTTCTGAACCAGAAAGAATGCACAACATGAAAGGCATAAAAACCTGTTTTCTTAAAATGAAAGAAACAATGGGTTAGGAACTCTTCTGAAAACAAGTCTTTGTGGGATAATGAACCTGGAGATACCAAAGGATGGTTAGATGATGTCAAATCTGATGAGAAATGCAAAGGTGAAACATAGAATGAGCGGAAGCAAAAATAATTTGCCACATCTATATGTTGATGAAGATAGAGAATTAGCTATGAATACAGCACTATAGCCAGTTGAACTAATCAATGAAAGGAGAAAAGTGTGAAACAATTAATATAGTTAAGAGTTGTTTTTAGCTGAGGTTAAATTGGTCTCACTGTAGCTGTTAAATCACAAGGTTCCCACTCTCGGACTGAAGCACAAAATTAAAGGCTGATAATTGCCTAGTTCTGCACTGTTGGAGATGCATCTTATTGAGGAGATATTAAAATAAGGTGCCATTTGCCTGTTTGGATGGGTGTAAAGCTCCCATGGTACTACTTCAAAGAAGAGCTGGATGGTTATCCCTGGTGTCCTGACTAATATTTATCCCACAATGAACATAAAAAAAAATTGGTTATCTGTTCATTATCATGGTGCCATTTGTGAGGATTTGCTGCATGCAAAATTAACTGCTGTGTTTCCTGTAGTACAACAGTGACTATCCTTCAAAACTGTTTCACATTTGTGTAGTGCTTTGAGACTTCTAGTTGTCATCAAAAGTGCTATAAAAAGGCAAGATGTCTTAGAGCAGCTGGTTCTGAAGCAGCTAGAATGATGTATTTAAGGAAGTTGAAAGCTTACTGTAATTATGCACCAAGTTAATGATCACAATACATTCAATCTGCTCTCAAATATTCTCACCACCGTCCTGACTGCAACATATGTAATGCTCAGATAAGCTCGACATAAGTTTTAAGTCTGCGCACATAAATAAAGTACACTTTCAAGAAATCTGCTCATTTATCTATATTTTAACCTTGACCTTCTTTGCCGCTGATAATGCATGACAGTTGCCTGACCATCCCTGCTGATCATTGTGATTTGAGAGACCACATCTGTTACACCGATCAGTTTGAGATTCTACATACACAGGATCAGCTTGCTGTCTAAACAGACTTCAACCTTGAATTAATGGTAACACTTTCACCTCTGAGTTAGAAGGTTTTGGGTGCACATTCCACATTAGAGACATGATGATATAATATGGGCTGATGTTATAGCTCCAAGACAATACTGCAAACTTTTGAATGAGAAATTAAACCAGTACTTTCAGATGAACATAGCATGGCCTTGTTCAAAGATGAGTAAGAGAGTTCTCTTGGTGACCTGGCAGATATTTATTCCACAATCAAATTGGTTATCTAGTCATTATCTTCTTGTTGTATGTAGAACCTTGTTGCACCTGTGTTTTTTGTTCCAAAATTGTTTGTTTCATATTATTCACACAAACCTTTCTCCTTTTTTCTCATCTCCACACCACCACCCACCCTAGCCCATTTTGTGGAATAGTGGGGAAATATTGGAAGGATTAGTAGGCTGATTATCAACCTGGTGAAGTGCACCATAAGCATTCCTCCTGGGGCCGATAAGTTCTGAAGTGGGACCTTAACATGCATCTGCTGGCTCAAAGGCTGGTCCATAACTCGTTCACTCACAAGGCCTCCTAGATTGCAAAGGTACAATTGAAAAGTACTTTCCCGGCAATAAAGTCCTGTGGGGTATTTGAAGAATGTTGCATGTTTATTTCTTCTTGTTGATTTTGTTGGCCATCCAAATGTGGGGATTTGCACATGCTGTGAATTTATACCTCCTATTCCCCACGTTCCCTGAGTTTCCCTCATTTCTTTCACTAAATTACACATTCGGCAATTGTTGCTTCCCGATAGAGAGGTCCAAATACCATTTATTTTGTTAACTGCTGCAATAATAGTTTATTAAAATCAATATCCAGAGTTGGAAATATTCAGCATTAATTGTTTTAATGAATCATTCCTTTTCTCACTTCTCATCAACATCCATTAATTATATTTTACATAGGTAGGAATCCTTAAAACAAGTCAAAGTATAAAGAAAAGGTCCATTTAAGCTTTTCAAACTTACATTCCATTCTTAGCCATATCTACTTTATTAGCTAAAATTAGTAACAACAGAAAAAATGAATCTAATGTGCACAGATTTTTAGATAATGCAAGGAAGCACTGGTTTATTTGTGAGAAAGAATGAGAAAATTTTGCATATAGAAACCTTTTATGCGTCTTAGCACTTATTTGACCTTTAAACCATCAAGTACGACGATTCTTTATTGTCAGAAAAATCATCAAATCTCTTCAATATGCCCTGCTTCTGATGTGTAGTTATCTTCAATCTGTCTGGACATACCAAGCTACTTGCTGTGATCTGACATACTTAATCAATATCATAACTAACAGAATGAATAGATTCAAAGTGTTGTTGTCACTTCTAGGTCAGTCATCTGCCCTATCTGTTACCCGGTTATGAAGGATCTAATGAAAGAACTGTAAGTTATGGATGTAAAAGAAAATATCCACTTGCAAAAGCATTTAATTCATCACCTATATCTTAATTTTACTTCTTTATTTTACTTTGTTTAATTATGTATGATTTCTGTCATTGATGTAGGCGCCGTGACGGGGCATTTTATTAAAATTTTCACCGTATTTTTCATGTGGAAGCACACAAGACAATAAATTTCAATTCAATTCTATTCAATATCTTGTCTTTAGCAGTTAGAAATTTGTCTTCTTTCACCATGAACATTATAACTGGAATCTTGTAATATAATTGCTAGCACAAAGTGAATCTTTTTTGGCTGTGATAGGGTTCCATGATATTTCAGTCCAAATTTTCACTATAAAACAATGGGGCTCAGATCTAGTTGATCAACAATATAGTGTAAGACTATTTGAGCATTTGCTATTCTCTCAAATTTATATTGATACTCATATTTAGTATATTTAGAATATACTAATAATAAAGAATATTACTTTCTCAATAAAGTTGTATCTATACTTCTAACCATTTAACATCACCAGTTGACAATCCATTACTACTATGTCATTATGTGCATTCCAGGTGCCACATATTTCCTTATTTACCAAACTGACAAGGCTATTGAAATAAATTAGGGTAAAATGAGCTTAAATAGTATATGACCCTTGTTCCTCTTGTAAAACTGAAAATTGCTCGGCTGTTTTTCTAACCTCATTAAAGTTCATTCAAATTTTCTAGAACTACAATGCAATGAGAGCAACAGAAAGTTATTTTAAGCTATCTTACAATCAGCCAGAAGGACAGATTTTGTTACTAAGTGCTTTGATGAAGTCAGATACTTTTCAGCACAACAGTCAAAGGAAAAAGGCTGCTGTGAAACTGTGCTCAGGAGATAGGTAGGCAGGTGTCAAAAATGACAGATACAGGCTGCAGGAATCATTGAACAAGACAAGAGGAACAGAACCAATGTAGCCACTGATGTGTATCAGGAAAATTCTTCACTGTTTCTGGCTTGATGCCAGCAGGTAACTTCACCAACAAAACAGCCAAAGTCAAAACAGGTCAGCTAGTAACTGTGGAGAGAATAAGGAAGATAATGTTTCAGTTGTTTATCTTTTAGGATCAATTTTCCTACACTATATCTTTAGCATTAGAGCTCACACAAGTTCCACCTTAAGCAGCAATGAGAATAATCTTTCCCTCCTACCTTCACAATAGAGAAAGTATTAATCTGATCAACGAACTAAGATGTTTCACTCGCCTCCCATCTGAAATAATATTCCTTCGAGGCCTTATGGCTGTGCAGCAACTCAAAGGTTCCTGTGTAAGTCAAGTACATGTCAATCCTTTAAGTCTTCAAATGGACATGTTATTGCATTGTTGCTCATGGTGAAGGTTATAGTCACCAGCTTCTAAGTGTAATGTGGTAGAGGAAAACCACTTCCTGGTCTGATCAGAAAAGTCTCTTGTAGATAACTTCATATGGATTATTGCACATCAACAACTAGTTACATGTTACATTGATATGATAGGCATTGTTACAGAAATTTTGATGGACACCAGATGTTAGGTCCCACTCCTCATAGATCCTAAGGTATTCGGCCTGTAAGTCTATGTGGCATCTTCAGAGTAGATGGTGTATATGGCGATCCTCAGTATTAATCATCTCAGATCCTTAACAGCATCTCCCCCCAAGGATTTTTTCTCATTATTAAGCGTGTATGTATGTGCACATAATTACATTTATCATTACCACATGCACATTCCATTTCCTGACTTTGAAAATGAAGGTTTCACCATTCTCCAGAGTGCGGTCTTTTTGAACTTAATGGATTGGGAGCTGATGAGAGGATTCTCAGATCCCATCAAACTGGAAGACCTTAATCTCTTTTTTCTTAACTTTTTTTTTGCTTAGGTTCTGCCATGAATCTAGTGAGCTGTATGAAATCTCATCCTGGATATCCTTTCAATAGTGGTTCCTCAACTTTATTCAGTTCAAGTCCTTGAAGAAGATTGAGGTAAAGAATACCTTCCTACCTATGACTCTACTGAAAAGTGAGAATTTTGATTATGTAGTACTTATAGGTGTTTTACGATTTGGCACCAGCTCTACTGGAGAGTTACTTGTAGCATATTTTTGATCTTACATGCAATGCCCCCTCCTAGATCACATACTTGATTGTCAGCTGCAAACAGTGTTTTCTTAACCATGGAACATTTCTGATGATATAGTGACTTTTGCCCCAAGGCTAACTTGAATTTTGTTCGATGGTCATTCAAATAAATATCAATTGACAAAACCTAAGGTCCATACCACTTTATTGTCCACGGAAGATATTAGATTTTTCTTCTATTGTGGACTGTGTCATCTAAATAGCTTCTTTGTATGGATTGCCACTTTATTTTTACTTATTTTAAAACTGTGTTACATTCCTGTGCATTTTCTAAGAATGGTCTGTTATGTGACAAAGCTTTCTCTTTTAGGCTCCTGTGAGACTTTTTTGTCCCAAAGTGCTGACAATGACTTTCTCTGGCTGATTGTTTTCTTAATCACTGTGCCAGCTTATCACAATATGTTGTTTGTGGCTTACTAACTTAAGAAATGAATTCTGCCTGTGCCAAATTTCATCTTCTTCTCTTAGCTTGCTTCTGGACTGGTGCTTCATTCAGCACTTGAAAGATATTCTTTAGAGTCAGGTGTTCCGTCAACTGTAATAAATCTGCCAAAGGCTCATCAAAAATTCCTACAGCTAGACTGCCCTTATGAATCATGGCAGAAGTCACGATAGTCGCATTTTCCCAACAATCTGTAGAGATCATGAATTAAATCATCTATGGATTCCCCTGAATACTGAACTTTTACTTTAAGTCTTATTCCTTTGATAATTTTATTAGTTCTAGGGTGGAAGTAAATGTAAAAGGCTTTCAGTGCTTTTTCAAAAGTATCTGCTTCTATTTTTACCTCTTGGCAACATCTAACATCATCAACTGCGCTCTTAATTGTTTTTAAATGCATATTTACTTGTTCAACTTCTGATTTATTACCTAATTCAGAGCCTATCCTGTATGTCATAAATTATTTTCTCCAGGATGTACAATCTGTATTCTATTTGACTCATCTCTGAAACAATGTCTTCTTGGCAATATGGTTGGATAGTTGACTTGCTAAAAAGACTTTGTTTTTACAGTAAATAGTTGCTACTGTTTGTGGTTGTACTGAGGGAAGGGGGTGCTGGGTTTTGTGTCTAACATTGAGTTTTTATGCTTGTTGCAGCTCAATTTGAGGATTCTAACTTTTTGCAGCTAAAATGAAAGACTCCACTCGTCAAGGATAGAATATAGTACTCCTGTTATTCTCAGAAAAAAATGGAGGACTCTTGTTTTATTCGTGTCTCTCTGTATAAAGAATGCTGTTTACAGCATTAATAAATCTTTCTGCTTCAATCCTATTCCTCACTTCAAATGAACGATTCCTTCAGGTACCTCATGATGCCATCTGTGTCTGCTTAGGAGTTACTAATTGTCCTCCACGGAATTGGCAACTCTTCTGTTGCTGTGTGTCTCTTACAAGGTCTGAGATGCATTTAATGTTCACTGAAATAATCCTGAGATAGCCATGAGTCTTTCTTCCATAGGGTTCATAAGTCTTCAGCTCCTGCCTGCTGTCGACTCCATCCTATGAGCAAGTGACCTCAGAACCTCACTGTTCAAATGTGGTGTCAACTAAAATCCATGCCTATGTTGTAAGGACACGCCAGCTCAAAAAACTGTTTGAGTAACTGCTCATGATGAAGATTGCTGGAACATCCTCTTTAATTGTAAGAAACTACAAGTCCTGCTTTGTCTAATGTGGCAGAGGAAAACCATTTTCTGGTCTAACTACGAAAAAGTTAACAAAATATAACTTATTGCACGGTGACAATTAGTTACAGACTACATAGATATGATGGCCGTTGTTATAAGGATTTGAGGGGCACCATAGAATTATAGAACCCCTATAGTGCAGAAGAGGCCATTCATCCCATCAAATCTGCGCTGACCTTACGAAGAGCATCCCACACCGACCCACCCTATCCCCATAATTCCTCATTTACCATGTCGAACCCACCTAGTGTGCACAACCCTGGATGCTATGGGGCAATTTAGCATGGTCAATTCACCTAACCTGCACATCTTTGGATTGTGGGAGGGAACCAGAGCACCTGGAGGAAACCCGCACAGACATGAGACAATATGTAAACTTTACACAGCCATCCAAGGCTGGAATGGAACCTACCCTCCCCCCACCCCGGCACTGTGAGGCAGCAGATGTTGGATTTCTTCTTTGAGATCCCAAGCTGATTTGCTCATATGTCCATGCAACATGATCACAGGAAGTGTCATTTATGACACAACTCAATATGAACCTTTTCAGACCCATCCAGACTCATTGACAACTTAAGTTACCATGGCCATGCAATGAAATGTATAAGGCCGTGCACATAAATTATTAAGCTCTGCACAAAAGCAGAAGATAATTAGAGTGGCTGTTGATTTGAGGAGCTAATAATTCCTGAGCCAGGGTGACAGTACACTCAGAGATATCAGCCAGACACCATTACTAGTGTTGTTAGTGGCAAAACAGCTACAGATGGGTATATTTCTCTAACTGTTTAGGCCTCTTTTCCACTGTGAGAGGCTTTGAATCATGAACACCTTCTTTGAACTAACCCTGTGACAATGCTGTGGCTTTTAGAGGTGTGTTTTCTCCTGTTTTTTTTAAGAGATCGGAGATAGGTAGCAAGCAGTCTATGACAAGATAAACATCTTGTGAGGCCTTGTGTTTCTTTTCTAAGTTGGAACAATACAAGCAGCCTGAATGGGTGTGTGGCCAAGAACTCTCGCAGATCCAGGAATTTTAGTTAGCTTTCGGCAGTTATTGCTGGGATCTTAACAGGTTTGGAAGGCAGGGAATCTCTCCTGGCTGCTACACTCTCTCTCTCTCATCCTCTCTCAACCCTTTACTGCCCAGTCCTTGCCCACAAGATGTCCCATGCAGCATTGAAATATTTCTCCTATCAACTATGAAGGGTTCCCCCTTAGGGTTGGGGATTCCATCAGGAACACACCCTGTGTAACTAGGAGATAGTAAGAACTGCCGATGCTGGAGTCAGAGATAACACAGTGCGGAGCTGGAGGAACACAGCAGGCCAGGTATGCAACTAATGAACCCTGACTCAGAGAAATGGATCAGTATCTCACTGATGGTTGGCGTGGCAGGCACAAGCTTCCCTTTGAGGTGTGGTCCCACATCAAAATCCAATTTGTCATGGTTTTTTGGAATAAAAGAGACTGAACACTAACGTTGCATATAAGAGGCCTGATAACTCAACAAACAAAAAAAAACTCCCAGTTAGGTTTGCGGTGATGGGAAAAACATTCAATTCCTCCCCTTTCAGGTACACACAATATTTGAGTTACCCACTATTCGAAGCACAAATCTCAGTGTTTAGCTTGGCATTATTGATCAGCATCTTAGGGTGATAATTTTCACTGTCACTTTATCTGTAAAGTTGTTTTCTTTACTGATAGCCCTTGAAATTTTGATGCAACTGTCCTGATTGGATGGACTTTGCACAATGCTTTATAACTACATCTGGCAATTCATTACTGTTGCAGTTTTGGTCATTTTTTTTAATGATTGCCCTGGACTGCCCTCAGCTATTTAACTCAAGGTGATGGTGTAGCTTGTCATTACCATCCCAATAAATTCCTTTGTTTCAAAAGCAGATGTCAAACCATAACATATCATGGAGTATCCATGGTCGAGTTACTGAAACCTTCCTGTAGGATGTTCTGGGAGAATTTTTCCTTTAAACATCTGCTTTGCTGTTGCTTGACTTTTTTTTTCAGTAATAATAATGTTGGTTTTTACAGAAATTCCTCATAAATTAATAACACATAGAAACTCCAGCTAAATATCGGTGATTGTACGATCAGCTGAAACATGATTCCTTACATGTTAAAAAAAAGGCCAGCAGTTTTAGATTTCTATCCAGTTAGGGCCTTTATGTTATTGACATGTCTTAAAGTAAACATTTGTGTCACACAATTCCATTCAAATGATTTCTGAAATAACATATCCGTTCAGGGAGATTAAAAAGTAGTTTTGCTAAGTTTAAGAAAATGAATGAAGATCATATGCAATGAAGGTTTTATCTATCTATCTATCTATACAACATATATAATATATATTTAATAATGCTAACTAAGATTATTAAATGAGAAATCTATGACATAATGAAGAATGCATGCAAAAAATCACTTAGCAAATCCTTGAATTCCCGAAATTTCTTAGCAGTCGACTAATTTTTCAAAGTATTGGATTGCTGAATCCTCTGTAAGATTTTAATGGTGACAGAATCTTGCCAGTAATTTCTGCAGATTTTACTCATTTTGTTTGCAGACTAGTTTTTGTTGCTAATTTATGATTTCACAAACACAAGCAGTTTGCAGGTACTGCACACTGTTAGTACATGACCCTGTTACCGAGACAAAAGCAAAAAAAACCTGTCGATGCTGGAAATCTAAAAGAAAAACAGAAAATCCTGAAGAAACTCAGTAGATTTTGCAACACCTGTGGACAGAGAAACAGAAATAAAGATCGGAGTCATATATGATTCAACTTCAGAATTTTAGTTCTGAACAATTCTGAAGAAGAGTGATATCAGACTTGAAATTTTAACTCTGTTTCTCTCTCCATAGATACTGTCAGACCTACTGAGTTTCTCCAGCATTTTATGATCTTGCTACTGATTCCAGGAAAATATTAACTGTCCTCTGGGCAATTAGGGATGGACAGTAAACATTAACCTAGCCAGTGATGCCCTTCTCCTATTAATGATTTTTTTTTAAAAAAAACTACCTCACAAGGTTGAAAAGTTTGATTGTAATATAAAACTGTAAAGTGAAATTACAACCAGACATGCACTGTGGGATTCTATTCACAGTCATCACAAATTCAAAGGAATTTGTAACAGGGGAACTGAGAGTCTGGAGTGAAAATAATGCAGCAAGTTGAAGGATTTTAGAAGAGAATTTTATGAGGGCGGGAAAGTGGAGCTGAGTTTTCAATCTGGGGTCAAGAATTCATTGACCAGAAAATTTCTGGGCTCCTGTGCATGCTACATCATTAACATGATATAACTTTCAATAAAAAGTGCTCCAATTGAACTGTGGGTTAGGATGGTACCTAATTACCGGTGTGGAGAGTGGCTTCAAAGTGGGACTTGATAATGGAGAGTGACTTGAAACAGAAGTGGACAGCCATAACTGGGGACTTTCCCTTGTTTATAAACATGGAGCACTAATGGGTTCAGAGGGCCACTGCTGGCTTGGGCAGGCAGATAGCATGGATGGCCTCCACTTCCTGAGCCTTTAATACATGCTAGATCTGACAGAAGAGTGTACTTTTCCCTCCATGCAGAAGAAGAAATTCACCAAGGCAGCCTGAGAGAACATGGTTAGAAGTGACCATGACAGCTGCAGCTGGGTAGTCATCAGGATGGTGCACTACAGTTGATAAATAAATTACTACAATCTGGAGTCATAAGTGGCAAGCAACACCTAGGTGACAGATCTTCAGCCCTGTTAACATCTACATGCACATGATCTGAGCAGACTGAGTCCCAGTTGGTTTCCATTATGTTACTAGAACAAGTGTCTAGTTGCATCACTGAAATGTCAGTAACTTTCAAAGATGAGGTGAAATTGATCAGGGTGTTTATCTGCAGAATGGGGCTTTTTTTTAAAATCCATTAAGGGGATGTGGGCATGTCTGGCTGGACCAGCATGTACTGACCATTCCTAATTGCCCTGGGGTGGGATGCCCTTCTTAATCCTCTGCAGTCCTTGATGTTTAGTCAGCCACAGTGCTGATAGGAAGGGAACATTTCATGTGAAAGTTAAGCTGGAACAGGAGATGAGGAAGGTTAGTCTCATACATCTGTCTTGTTTCACCTTTTAGAGGTGGATACAAAAGTACGGTAAATGGTAGATTTGAAGCACCTGTTTCAGTGACCTTTTCTTTTAGAGGTGCTGTTTGACTGTAAGAACTGCAGGCACTTTCTCTGGTGCTCGTTTTTAATGATGTTGCGTCTGGGCCCAATGGGAGCAATAACAAACAGGTCACAAACGATAATCATGTTAAGTTAGTGTGCTTCTGCATTAGAAGTAATAGCTTCGCTTAGTTAAGCATTGTGATCCTTGCCTGTTTTTGGGAGCCATCAAGTTTCATGAACTCTCTGATTACTTGTACCAGTGATCTTATCAGCCAAATGACCATAACTCCTTAAGTTCATAAAAAAGAAAACAACTCTTATGACCTCCTAAAGTCTCAAAAGACATTAAAACTGATGAAGTGCTTTTTTTTAAAACTTCATTGACTGCGAGAATGTAGGAAAGACGACAGCCAAACAAACTCTCACAAGTCGAGATATGCTAACAACCAAATAATATGTTCTTAACAAATTGATTAAGTGAATCAAACAAGCGGTTTAAAAAATATTTTTCACACCTTATTTGAACATGATATTTTGTGACTATTTTGTCCTCTCAAACTAAACTGTAAAAACACCATAAAATACTACAGATTTAAATGTTAACAGCATAGTTTCTTTAACACATTATATATAATAACAGATCCGTAATAAAATAGGAAATACTGGCAATATTTGATGGGACTGGCAATATTTACAAAAGAACATAAGAACTAGGAGCAGGAGTAGGCCATCCGGCCCCTCGAGCCTGACCCGCCATTTAATAAGATCATGGCTGATCTTTTTGAGACTCATCTCCACTTACCCGCCCACTCACCATAACCCTTAATTCCTTTACTGTTCAAAAATTTATCTAGCCTTGCTTTAAAAACATTCAGGAAGGTAGCTTCAACCGCTTCACTGGGCAGGGAATTCCACAGATTCACAACCCTTTGGGTGAAGAAGTTCCTCCTGACCTCAGCCCTACATCTGCTTCCCTTTATTTTGAGGCAATGCCCTATAGTCTTAGTTTCAACTGCTGGCAGAAACAACCTCCCTGCCTCCACCTTATCTATTCCCTTCATAATCTTATATGTTTCTATAAGATCTCCCCTCATTCTTCTGAATTCCGATGAGTATAATCCCAGTCTACTCAGTCTCTCCTCATAATCCAACCCTCTCAGCTATGGAATCAACCGAGTGAATCTACTCTGCACCCCCTCCAGTGCTAGTATATCTATTCTCAAGTAAGGAGACCAAAACTGCACACAGTACTCCAGGTGTGGCCTCACCAGGACCCTATACAGCTGCAGCATTGTCTCCCTGTTTTTAAACTCCATCCCTCGAGCAATGACAGACAAAATTCCATTTGCCTTTTTAATCACCTGCTGCACCTGCAATCCTACTTTTAGCGATTCATGCACAAGGACACCCAAGTCCCTCTGCACAGCAGCGTGCTGCAATTTTTTACCATTTAAAACATAGTCCATTTTGCTGTTATTCCTACCAAAATGGATGACCTCACACTTATCAACATTGTACTCCATCTGCCAGACCTTTGCCCACTCACTTAGGCTATCTATATCCCTCTGCAGACTTTCAGTGTCTTCTGCACACTTTGCTCTACCACTCACCTTAATGTTATCTGCAAATTTTGACACACCACACTTAGTCCCCAACTCCAAATCATCTATGTAAATTGTAAACAATTGAGGTCTGATCCCTGAGGCACACCACTAGCCACTGACCGCCAACCAGAAAAACACCCATTTACCCCTACTCTTTGCTTTCTATTCGTCAACCAATCCTTTATCCATGCCAATACATTACCTGTAATACAGTGCAACTTTATCTTATGTAGCAGCCTTTGGTGTGGCACCTTGTCAAATGCCTGCTGGAAATCCAGATGCACTACATCCACTGGTTCCCCATTGTCCACCATGCAAGTAATGTCCTCAAAAAATTCCACCAAATTAGTTAAACATGACCTATCCTTCATGAACCCATGCTGGGTGTTCCCAATGGGACAATTTATATCCAGATGTCTTGCTTTTTCTTCCTTAATGATAGATTCAAGCATTTTCCCCACTACCGAAGTTAAGTTAACTGGCCTATAGTTACCTGCTTTTAGTCTACTTCCTTTTTTAAACAGTGGCGTCACATTAGCTGTTTTCCAATCTGCGGGAACCACCCCAGAGTCCAGTGAATTTTGTAAATAATTACTAGGGCATTTGCTATTTCCCCCATCACCTCTTTTAGTACACTGGGATGCATTTCATTTGTAGAGAAAGAAACAGAATTCGTGTTCCAGGTCAATGGTCTTTCATTGATATAGATTAGAAAAATTGCAGTGTCTTGTGTGGACTTGATAGTATGGGGTCTGTATTGATCTGATAATGTTTGTTGTGGATTTGTGCCTAATGTTAGGTCATTTATTCTGTATCCACCAAACTACTGATCAAATTTTATTTTAATTCAGTCTGTGATAACTGACAAAAGTACTGAACCCTGAAAACAAAGTGACCTCTGCGCAGATTCTGCTAGACTTGCTAAGTATTTCGAGCACCTTTTGTTTTTAGTTTCCTTGTTGCATAAATAAAAAAAGACCTCTTCGCCAACAGGTCATAAAGAGATTAAGCCCACTCCATGCCTGAGTAAACAATCTCGTTTGACTCTTTAGTTTGAGGGAGAGCTGCCTTATCCATAATGTAGCCAGTATTATTTCCCATCTAAGTGCACAGAGAATTGGGCAGAATCTATTGTGAGGGTACAAAATTTTCTGCCAACTTTTCCCATGTACACTCTTCTGGTTTTTCCTTTATGTGCAACGATAATTAAGGAAAATTTGCCCTTCATTTCAAAAAATTGCTTAGATAGAAAAAAAGCCTTGGTCTCTTGTTGGAATAGTGAGTTACACAGCCTCCATGACTTTATTATTTGTTCTCTGTAAAACAATTATCTCTGACATCCTTAAAATAATGGGTACATGTTAGTCTATTACTGCAACTGTTTTAAGCAATATAGCTTTCACCCATACGTGCTTCAAGAAAAAATATACATTAGGGGCATAGAGTTTCTAATTCACCCAGATCGTCAGGGAATTTCTACAGAAATGGAAGATTAATTTCTTAATCTCCTGGTACTCAATACCTAAATCGAGGTACTTAGTGCATGGACATATTATAGCAGGACCAAGAAATACTTTAAAAAGTGCTGAGAAATACTATTTGTAGTGTTTGCAATAAGATCAGCCAGGTAGACCTCAAAGACTGACTTCCCTGCTAATCTGGTTCAAACAGGGAGTCCTGGCTGACAGACATAAAAAGCAATGTCAGAAGTTCTGTTCACTCTGAGAGCTGGCTCTGAGGAAGCTGGATCAGTGCCAATGGAAAATGTGTGTTCCTGGCACCCCAAGAGACCAACTTGGGCTACAGAGTTGACAAGACTGGATTATACCCATTGGAGGATAAAGTGGGGCTGATCAAAGGTGCCCCAGCTCCGACATCTGTACTGGAGCTTAGGTCTTTCCTTGGGCTGGTGAACTATTACTGAATGTTCATGCATAACCTTGCTGCCGTCCTGGCACCTTTGTATCAACTTTTAAAAGACAGGGACAGCCTTAGAAATGGTCATGTAGCCAAGCTATAGCTTTCAGGGAAGTGAAGAAACAACTACAATCTTCTAAGGTGTTGGCACACTATGATCCCAAATGAGAGCTGGTGTTGACATGTGATGCCTCCCCATGCAACATCAGGGTATATTAGCTCATAGGTGGCCCACTAGAGACGAATATCCAAAAGTGCATGTATTCAGAACTTTGGCTAATGCCTATATTCACAGAATCAGAGTGGAAGAGATGTGATGATTGTAACAAGGTCAGCCAGGCAATCCTCAAAGAATATGAGTTCCCTGACTGGGGCTGTTAATCTGGTCCAATCAGATAAGAACAGAAGTTTCAGAGATTCCATTCACTCTGATAGCTGGCTCTGAGGAAGTTGGATCAGTGTCAAGGACTCTGAACGTGTAAATAAAGGGTGACTTGGTGATGGGATACCAGCCTCTGTGGAGCTGTGGAAATCCAACCTTATTGTGATAACATATTCATGTGAGTAATGTGCACACAGCGAGGTAGAGGGCACAGTTAGCTCAGTTGGCTGACTGCTTCCAATGTGAAATTACACTAACAGTGCCATTTCAATTCCCACCCTGGCTGAATTCAACATGAAGGCCCTGCCTTCTCAACTTCACCCCTCATCTGAGATGTGGTGACCTTCAGGTTCAACTCACCCATGAGTCGTTTCTCTCTATGAGAGGTTAGCTCTATGGTCCACTGGGGCTGTGGTGACTTGACTTTTAACTTACAACCTACTATATCTGGGAAGCCTTTGCAAGAGAAGGTAAAAATAGGGCATTTTATTCTGGATATAGAATAGGATTCTATAAGATAAGAAAGGAAATAGATTTATGAAATGTCTTCAATGTGATTTATTTAATCAGGGAATCTTCAAAATAAAACAACAAAGCAATGACTTCAGTATAACTAACAATTGGGTTCCTGAAATAACTCCAAAAAGACCAGTATCCCGTCACCAAGTCATCCTTTATTTACACAAGTTTAATACATGACACTGGCCCAGCTGGTTCCTACAGTGAACAGAATCCCTGGACACTCCTGTTTATATCAATCAGCCAGGACTCCCTGATTGGACCAGGTTAACAGCCCCAATTAGGGATCCCATATCCTATGAGATCCACCTGGCTGACTTTGTTCCAATCATAACAGTTCCCAGTTCCAATTGAATGTATTCCTGGAGGTTTGTTTACGCAACATTTGATTACATGATTTCCAATTCAATGACATATGCTCATTACTTTAACCTTAGAAAGGTTGTGACCCTTACAGTAAATATTTTTGCTCATAATCTTGTGCCAGCAGTGGTCATACAAGAATGTCTGAGAACCAGGAAACCAGTTGTAATCAGCTGGTTAGAAAGTTTAGAAGTGTAAAGCACACGAGTGAAATTTCACGTCTATTCTAGATTGTGTGTCATAGTGTTCAAGAGATTTGGCTTCCACTGGGAACTTCTGGACAATCCAGGAGATTCGGCAACTCGATACTCCAAGGATATCGAGTGTATCTTGAGAGGTTGGCCCCACTCTGTCTGATCTATCAGTCACTACCACTTTAACAGAGAATGCACACTTAGTGACAAAAGGCAACTTCTATTTGTTTACATAATCCTTCCCCCATACATCAGCTTGCAGCCATGCCTGCTTAACAACGTTGCAATCTAAAATTGGCATTTTATTTCCAACTTTTCTTTGAACCAAGTGTAACTTTAGTAGTAAGCTGTATTTCTGACTAGGATTAGACTGCCACAGGTTAAAAGTAAAACAGAGCAAATGTATATAATTTATGCTGGTATATTGAAAGGCTACAAAAGTAAAGTCTAAAAATATATTGAGAACTTTGTAGGTAAAGCTGATTAGATTATTTAAGCTATAGGAATGAAAGCAACATTTTCTGTAGAAAGATATACTGACAGTTGAAACACATAGGTTTATGCTCAAGAACAGCAGAGATGGAGAGGGAGGAACAATGGAACAACAACAACTTGCGTTTACAAAGTGCCTTTAACATATCAAAGTACCTTACGATGTTTCACAGACACAGAATTCGACAGGAATTCACATTAAATCAAGAAAGGAAATTCTAGGAGAGCATTCCAGGGCAGGAGGATGTTACAGAGATCCAGAAAATGACCAAGAAGAGACATGAATATAAGGATAAGAATCAACCCCAAATAAATGGACTATTTCAGTTTGGGGTTGATGATGTCGTCCAAATTTAGTGAGGAAATGATGCCACGAACATACAAGAGAGAAAATAAAGGTAGTTCTGCTATAACGCGTGTTTCATTCATGCAAATTGGCTGTAACGTGATTGATGAATAGCTGTTTGGATAATGCAAACTTTCTGCTGCGCAGGTATAGTGATTTCCCTATAATGCGATTCTCTATGGCAACTTTCCATATCACCAGGTCAGACAAGAACACAGCTATCACATTATGGGAGAACTACCTGTAGGAGAAAACCTAGCAGTTATAAGGATTGGTTTTACAAAATGTTTTAAAGAATGAAAAAGAGGTGGAGAGATTGAGGGGGTGAATTTCAGAGCTCGTAACCTAGACAGCTGAACATATGCCTTCCAAAGGTTCAATAGAATGATCGGAGCATGTATAAAAGGCTAGGATTAGAGGAACAGAGTTTTCTTTAAGCATTCCAGAGCAGGAGGAGGTTACAGGGATCCAGAAGATGACCAAGCAGAGACATGAACATGAGGATGAGAATCAACCCCCAAATAAATGGACAATCTCAGTTTGGGGGTTGAAGGATTCATCCAAATTTAGTGATGAAATCATGCTAGGAATGTACAGTGAAAATAGGAGAAAACTGCAAAAGGATGTGGACAAATTGATGGGCCCATCAACAGCTGATTAATGCAGTAAGATATGATGCAGTACCTTTAATTAGTAATAATAGCAGATGGAAATAAATCAAACTATCTGTAATGTAAGGGAGAAGATCAAAGCAATGAAAATGATTGGGTTTTTAGGCTCTTGCAAAGTAGCTCCCAAGGACAAAAGAAACATTAACCAGGCTAATGGAATTGTCGGCATCAAGACAAGTGATTTTGAATTTAAAAAATGAGGCAATACTCCTACGGTAATAAAGGTGACATTTACTTTCTATCTCCTTGGAAACAGATTGAAAGTGGGAGAGGGCAGGTAGGGGTGGGCAATGTGCAATAGTGCAGAGGAAGCTTGAAAGTCTGGGTCTTCCGCCAACCTTTCAAACGATTGCTCCCAGCACGTGACATTTGGCATTGTCAGGTGTATCGACCCTCAGGACAGCTTGAATGACAGGCCTGGTGTCCCACAAGGTGGGTAGCGCAAATTTGGAAGCCAGAGGACAAGTAGGTCCAATTACCAATGCAGCTGGGGTGGGGTAGTGGGGGTGTGGAGTATTTAAAAGAGAAGGTCCACTCCCAGGGGATGTCCAAGCATGCAGAGGGTCTGATCCCTGAATCTGGTAAGTCTGTGATCCTGGGTGACTGAATGCTGATCTGTGACTAGGGATCTGATCCCCAGTGGGAGTCCAGTCACTCACCCCGAGGAAGGGAGTGGGCATTCCATCCTCTAAACTTAGAAGATCTAGCAAGCAGCGTGATCCTGACAGTAGGTGATCCAATTCCTAAACTCAGAATGAGGTTTTCATCCTGAATCCTGGAGACGAGGCTTGTGTTGCCCTAGGAAGAGATCAGCTCTAACCAGAAGAGATCCACTCCCCAATTCTGGGTGTGATCACGATCCCTGACCCCAGTGGAGGAAGGGCATTTAAACTGTGGCCCATGCAATGGGAGATGTTTGATCCTGAAAGAGGCTGTGTATGGTGACATGGGGGCTGCCTGGTGGTGGCAGCTTTGGGGATCTAGAGGAAGCACTCTCACTCACAAACAGTGAATGTATTTGCTTCCTCTCCAATGCTGTCTTCGCCTGGATGTAGCTGCTAGATTCTGGGAGCCTGGAAAACTTGCCTGGCTTAAGTGCAAACTCCAAAACAGGTTAAATCACAGGCTTCCAATCTTATTAATATATGTAAAATGCCCCTTGGCCCATCCCTTATCCTGGGCACCTGTCTCAGTAAAATACAAAGTAGAAACACTGTTCCAGCCATAGAGTCCATTTCTTTTTACTGAGTCTGAGTTGTGTTGAGTTTTTCAAAGGGATTTCTGCTGCAAAGCCAAGCATTTTTTCACATCTCCTACCGAACCCAACTACTACCAACCACGTCCCTGTTGCATCTGTCACCTCTGATTCCAGCCCCATCTGACCATGTGTCATTCCCAATACGACTCCTCACTCAGTGGATGTCCTGGAAGCCACCAGCATGTATTGTACCCACGCCATGTTTAAAAGCCCAGAGAAGCACTGTCGGTCTGGGGCTGCCCTGTACCTTTCCTGGGTTTTGTCCTGACTTGGCAGACAGAAAGAAATCGGAGCTCACTTTGTGGAGGGGGAGGACGTGCTGATGGGGTGGTGCAGAGGCAAGTCTTTCTCTTGCTCTGGGACCAGCAGAAGGTGCTGCAGCACAAACCCATGCCAGTGTCGTCCAAGACTGTTCCCCAGGCTAAAATAATCTCAGCCATCCAGAGGAATGTCAGATGTCACATGGCACCACATTATAGTCTGACAGGTTTGTTTGGAATGACACAAGCTTTTGGAGCGCAGCCCCTTCATCAGGTGCAGTGAGGCTCATAGGGACTGTGCTCCGAAAGCTTGTGTGATTCCACATAAACCTGTTGGACTATAACCTGGTGTCATGTGACTTCTGACCTTGTCCACCCCAGTCCAACACCAACACCTCCATGAGGGTGCAACAAGAATGTACAACACAGTAGGAAGAAGTCAATAATCTTCGCCACTCCACCAGGTTAAGTTCCAAAATCTTCTGTCCAATACCTCACAATCACTCCAGCTCTACTACTGTACCCCAAACCCCTCACCAAGGCTCCAGCTCTACCACTCTTACTATTGTCAGCAATACCTTACGTGACTCACTGTCACCCACCCTGCTCCCTGACGGCACTAGCCCTGCATGCTTTCTGTGCTGCCTTCTCACTCAAGCGGGGCACCTCTCTACCTGCATCAACAGACATGATTCTGCATGCACTTTTATCTCCCTTAACACGTGCCTATCTCTCATTCCATGAATAAAACAAATCATAATAGGACAGAAGGACTCACAAGCGATAATAGACTGCCTGCAATTTGACTCCCAATATAGACAGCATCTTGACAAGTGTCTGACTGACCATGTACAAGTCCCTGGACTGGGAATGGAAAGTGGCCTTGACTAACTGTATCGGGATCCCCTGGCCAAAGTCTGACCAAAATTTGTCCCCTTTGGCTTGACTTAGACCTGCTGACAGCCATGATAACTTTCCTTCTTTTGTGTCTGTACTTATTGGCAAAGCAAGGCAGAAATAATACAAGTCTGGTATCTCCAGTTAAAGCACAAAAAGGCAAGTCAATTCAAGATATGGACTCAGTGAGCATTCAGGTTGGCTCAGAATCAGTGAGTGCTGTGACAGGAAGCAAAGAGCCCAGTGATGCAGCTTAGTCCAGTCCATGAGGTGGGTTTGAGACCCTGAGTGCACAGTGTTCTCGCTATAGCGTTGAAATGCAGAAGCACGTTTTAACTGATTGTAGTTGTCATGAAGGCTCTTAGAGGCTATACTTATCAGGTGCTAATGTCTGTAGATGTCTCATGTGGGTGGCCAGGACCGATGGACCATGCCCTGAGATGTTGGTGCCCAGTTTCCAACATGGAGATCCTTTGGAGCAGGCGATGAGATGAATTCACCAGGTGCCTGCTCTGGTTTCTGCATCAGGTTTTCTCAACATCTCCCTTGTTCAGTGTATTTAAGAAGATGAATATGAATGAAGTGATATTAACAAGCAATAATCCCCCTTATTCGCCAGTGCCCGGTGAGAATTTCACCACAACCGATTGTCTAAGATATAAATTATGAACGAAATGCTCCCAACATCAAAATGGGCTTCACCATATTTTCCAATCAATTCCGCCACTAATTTCAACATTATACACGTCGCTCAATGCCCTTTAAGGTTCCACCAATTGGGCAGTTACAACATAGAAGGAGGTATTTGAGCCTATCATGTCCATGCCAATACTCTCAACAAGCAACTCAGTTCAGAATACTGTCTTTCATCCACAAAATACTCCTCAGCGTAATTCAGCTGTTTAATTCAGGTTCCCAACATGAATATTGTTCAATGTACCAAGAAAACAAATGAAACAAGCTCGTCCAATGTGCTGACTGAATCAGTTGTGGCATCAGTAATAGATCCACTCAAATGAAGATGTGCATGAAATGTTGGTATTTAATTGTTTTAGTCTTGAGTTCACATTTATGAAGCCAATTAGCAGTGTTACATGCTTCACCCTGCCCCCAGTGGCAAACCTGGAAACATTCAGCCCATGAATCTATAGTATCCGCTGTTGTAATTGTAATGAGGTCAGCCACCTGGACCTCCGAGAATATGAATTCCTTGATTGGGCTTTTAATCTGATCCAGCGAGGGAGCCCTGGCTGACAGATAAAAAGAGGAGTGTCAGAAATTTTGGCATTCTGAGAACTGACTCTAAAGAGGCAGTACTAAAGTCAAGGACTCTTCCTGTGTAAATGTGGTTTGGTGACAGGAGACCAGACTTCACAAAGTTATTTCATCTGCAGTGCAACAGTGATTCAGAAGTGCAGTTCATTCCAGTCTGGCTTGGCCCTGTTAGTGAGCTCACTGCCTGCTTACAAGGCTGCTTTACAACTTTGAATCTTGCTCACAGTTACCAATCAAACGTTTTCTAAACACTGAGTGAAATGGGTTATGTTCCTCAGAAATGGGAATCTGTTCGAAGATAGAGTATCTCATCAACTTTGATTCATTTTAATGTGATAAACTTTCCATTTACTTTTCCCAATGATAGGTTCAATGAGGGTTGAAGTGAACCATCTGCCTTTTAAACTCTGCCAGATTGTTTCCAGAAGCCACCAGGAAATCAATGTTCCAAAGGCATTAGCAGCTCTCATTGAGGCCGAGCTACTGTTTATAAGGGTTCATATCATTTCATTACTGTTGCAATCAATGGGCAGAATTTGTCCCTTTCTGATGTGATGATACCAATGGTGAGAAATTTAGAAAAATATGGTGAGAATAAAAAAAATCAGAACCTCATAGTTGAGAAAGAAGTTTGTAACTTCTCCCTCAAACCATAAGTGGCATCTTTAAAATCTTGTTGCTGAGCAGTGACTGCCTTATTTCTATGTTAATACATCTCATTATCATCCCAACTCATCTTATTTATATGCCACTTCCAATTCTCCTCTTCTTCCCAGAGAGCCCAGACAGTGCAAATTCTCAACATCTGAACCAGAGCTCGTACACGGTGGCAGACAAAGAAGGACATGAATTCAACTGGGACAACACATCCATAACAACACGAACCAGACAGAGACATGCCAGGGAATTCCTGAAGGCCTGGCATTCCAACTGGAACGCCATCAACAACACATTGAACTGGACCCGATATACAAACCACTGAAAAACAGAACCAGAAGTAATGCCAACCACCCCAGCAAACTGAGGCATATAAATAGCAAGCGGGACAGAACACCAACGCTTCACTGGAGGCCCACTGATGATGTTACCGAGCAGGGTGACAAAATGTCTGCAACCAAACACATCGGCTCGGCGAGCAAGTCTACACCAAATGGCTCTTGCCTTATTAAATCCTGGTTTGTGCAGTGTTGCTCGGCATTTTGTATCAGATCGTTCACCATCAGGTTTCACAAAACACCATCTGCATGTTGGAGGTCTAACAAAGTGCTCAGTTGGCAGAGCAACAAATCAATAACACAGCAGGAAGTAATTCCAGCAGAGGGTAAACAGAAGTCATTCAGTGGCTACCTAGTAGGTGGTGGAGCACAGAACTTTCACCACAATGCAAAGGAAACATCAGAGGGGTGCAGTTTTTTTTCTTAATCCAGATTATTAGACCAAGGCATAGCGAGAGATATTAAGTATTTAATTCAGTACATAGTTGCCTGCTTCCAGCACAGAATGTTCATTAAGACTGCATTAATCAAAGTTGAAATTCACCCTGTGTTTTACTTGCAAGAACAACTTGAACCACAGTTGAGTTTAAACTTCTTATTATTCTTGCCCTATGTGTTAGAAGTGAATTTGTGCTTCAGCCTGTAGAGTTTTGACCTTGTTCGAAAGTTCAGGCAGACTTGGAAAGATGAGTGAATCAATTGTTAAAGGCTGAATGGAGTCTCATGGGAAGGGTGAGGTGACCCTAGCTTTGCAGAAACGCATTAGGTGGTTTAAATTGTTATCATAGCTCTCATAATATTATTGCTGCCATCTGAGATCTCAGAAATAATGCTCCAATCTTTGCCATCTTTTTTTTGGAGTACTTAAAAGAGCAACCTTTTGTGTAAAATATCATATCAACAGAACTGCACTCGTAAAACCCGGCAAATATGTTGTTATCGCAAAAGTGGTGTTGAATTTACAGTTGCACTCTGCTACGTTTGATGTGGACGTGAATTGTGCACTGACTAAATCTTCAGAGTGACATTCAAGAATAAAGGGATATGAAAATGCATTGATGCAATGGAGCTGCTCACAGACCCAACCCAGCAACTCCTGACCTTTAGTCTCTCACCTCTGCACCAGAGTGCTGTGAAGCAATTAAAATGAGGATTTTTGCTGCTGAGTAGGAAGGTAGGGAAAAGAGAAATTGATCAATGAAGCTTATTTTTCATTGAATGCTTTCACTCTTATGTCCTGCTTCATGTGTATTTATGTGCATCAAGCATTTCTTCATATCCTTGCTCAGATGCCATTAAAGTGTGGCTGAAACAATGCAACAGTATGCATTGGGACAATGAAATAATCAATGTAGATGGAGAATACAGATTATAGTTCAATAACAGGAGGTGGACAATTCAGTAACTCGATCTTATACATGGTTGTAATTTGTGATTAAATTTGCTGGCTGAATTCGTTGTGCTGAAATAAAGAGGCAATGACTACAAGAAGTGACATTTGCAGTTGAACAAAATAAAGGTGCAGCTGCTCAGAGCAGCAGCCATGATGCCCCTAATTGCTACTACGTTGAAAAGTTCCCCAGACTCGATGCTGTTGTATATTTCTTCCTTCGTCTTCAGATCCCAGCTTTCGCAGAAATGCGCAGTATCCTCTGGGGAACACTGTTGGTGAGGAATAGAGTTGAGGGAGAAAACACCCTTTTAATGGCACTAACTGCTGCATGGTAAGTTTACAGTCTCGAGTAAAGCTACAGGGCATGTGCAAAAAACGCTATACAACATTGATGTCAGATCACTTGGAACTCAAAGGCATGTCTATACGGCTTCAAGTAAGACATCCTCATTTCCCATCCTCTCAATAAAGTTGCGCTGAATAAAACTGCTGCTTTTCACTCACAAGAGAGTAGATCTCATACTATTACCTAAAGGTTGACATTAGTCAGTCAATGAACGAGTGAATGGTTATTTCTATTGGGAGTGTAAGATGGGTGAGTGGGTCCTGCAGGTAGGTGTGTAGGTGGATGGATGTATATAAGTGAATAGGTGACTATAGGTAAATGGGAAGGCGGATGAAGTTAATGGATGGGTAAATAGATAAATAAGTGAGGTAGGCAGACCAGCAGGGCAAGTGGACAAGATAGGTCGGTGGATGTCATAACTCAAGACGCCTAATTGGAAAGAAACATCATTTATTGTAGAACACCAAAATAGAGCCGCTACTCATGGCATACACAGGCCAGGCCCAGCTAGGCCAGACAGTCTGCAGGTCCATCTCTGTGTCTGCTTTATTTTCTTTTAAAGGCCTAAATTGCTTCAATTGCTATTAGTTATTTCTAATCATCTGCCTAGAGCAGGTGAGACTTTATGTGGGCCTTCTGAAGGACCTGCTTTTTCTTTTATATCCTGAAGTGCTACCACAAAAATTATCTGTGTAGCTGCTCTTATTTCTATATCCAGAAGTGCTCTTACACACAACTGAATGGCTTTTCCCATTACCAAATCACTGTAACCTTTTTTTTGTTTTTGACCAATTACTGTCACCAACAAATCACCCAATTGACAGATCTGCTTTCTTCTTTGTTTTTCCCTATATACCTAGAAGTCCTATCATGCACAACTAAGTGACTTACCCACCACCAAAATCACTGTGACTTTTTTTAACTACTAAGTACCATCAGCAATCACCCATGCAGCCAATTAAACAGTTACAAGCAAAGTTTATTATGGGACCGGATCTGCTTTGTCTTAAAGTACTTTTTTTTTCCTACTCAGGCATGTTATGACACATCTCTGGAGCAGGAGGATTTCAACAAAGGCCTTCTGGCCCAGAGTTAGGGTCAGATCTGCTTTATGCATTTTCCTAATCAACCTGTTCAGAGATGTTATTACACACTTCTGGAGCTGGTGGGACTTGAACCCAGTCTTCCTGGCCGAAAGGTAGGGACACACACACTGCACTACAAAGGCCATTATGGATCAGCATTTTTTTCCATTCTTTTCCTACCCAGACATGTTATTACACATAACTGGATGATCTTCCCAACAGTAAAATCACCATGACATTTTTTTGTGATTTTTTTTTCTTATAGTACTAACCACCAGAAAAAACACCTAAAGTAATCAATTTGATATTTACATGCAATGCCCATTAAGGGCAACACTAACAATGGATTTGTTTTATAATTTTTAACTTTTTTTATTTTACCAATTTGTCTAATCAACCTGTTCAGAGATGTTATTAGCTCTCTGGATCAGGTGAGACTTGAACCTGGGCCTACGGGTCCATGGGGTAGGAACACTACCATTGTGCCACAAGAGGGTCCTATGGATTTTATTTACTACTTAACCAATTTTTGTAATCAATCTGTTCCACTACATTATTACACACCTCTGAACCAGGTGGGACCTGAACCCAGGCTTCTCAGTCCAGTGGTAGGAACACTACCACTGGTCTACAAGTGGGCCCAATGGATCTGCTTTATATAAGACTCGGGTGATGAGTTCTGGCTGGGCAGGCCATTGCCGGTTTCCAAGGAAATTCATACTCAATGAGCTCCATGAGATTAATTCGTGATTCTCCATGGACCTTGTAGGGGTTTATCATAGTGGATAAGTTTATAAGTGGGCACAATGGGTGAGGTTGATGAGTGGGTAAGTGGTTAGGTAGGTAAAGGTGGATGAGGTGAGGTTGGCTAGTGGGTGGTCAGATCAAGGACTGGTTGGCTTGGCTTTAGAGGGGTAGTGAGGTCTGTTTGGAGAATAGTCGGGAGGGGTAGTCAAGTTGGTGAGATGGTCAGAATGGAGGAAATTCAGTTCGGGAAGGATAGTTGGAAGTCTCTGACTCTGACTGAGTTAAAGACATTTGCAGATGGTCCTGAGGAAGCATAAACTTCCTGGATGATTTTCATATGCATCCTCACATCAGAATTTCCATAGTGTCATTGCACACCTTTAGTCGTAAGACCAGTCTTTGACAATTCGGATGTTGAAAGATTTGGACCATTACTAAATACAATAAATTCACCTTAAGTTCTATAATTGCTCTGCACTGATCTGTGTCCACATACATTTGAATTGGTACACGAACACACTCAGGCACAAAACTGTGTGAAATATTCAATGACATAAATCGTGGAATTTTTAAGAACTTTAGCAGGATAATGATAGACATCAGGAGGATATAGACAGGTTGATTGAAAAGGCATATATATGGCAGGTTAAATTTGGTGCAAATAAGAGTGGAAGTGATACATTTTAGTAGAAAGAACAAAGAGAGGCATTACAAATTCAGCGGTAGAATTCTAATGGGAGTGCAGTAACAGAAAGCCCTAGCAGTATATTGGACAAATTGCTGAAGTTGACAGGGCCAGTTGAGAGAGCAGTTAATGAACCATTTAACAGTGTTTCCCAAACTAAATTCCAACACGACGCCATTTTAACATTTGAAAATTAATATGGCCACAAACAGCAGCAACATCAAAACAACAATAAAGCACACATTACCATTCAATACATAACTGTCAAATATTGAGCATTATCAATCACAGTATCATATTTATATGATGTTTTTGAAGGGTTTTTACAAAAATTTGTTTATGTATTCATGTAGCTTCAATCAAGTTCTCTGTATTTCCCCAGTTCCCAAAGATTCAGCGAAGCCACTGTACTCTCCTTACCTCACACTGAAATCAGTCTCCCTCCGCACTCCTACACAGTAATGAGGCCCCTTACCCTACAAATATCAGTCCTCTTCCACCACCAGGAACTCCCCCCATACATAAAGTAATGAGCACCTCTTCCAACATCTCCCACAACCCCGCTACACCCCATTTTCAGTTTTGTTGCCACTGCCTGAAGATTCAGCAGCTCAGGATATTGAGTCTTAACAACAGATAAACACGAGACACAATTAAATTTGAAGAAGTGTGACCTCTCAGTTTTTCCAAGGCTAATGATGCTTTTCTGCCTCCAATTGCACTAGTTTGGTGTACAAACATATGGAGCCTGATGGTTCTTGTACTTAAAGCTAAAGGAAGTTTTGGGCTCACCATCCACCAGTTGCTGGTTGTTGGAATTGATCTAATGAGTGCAGGCTTGTGCCTCCATTGTCACCACTGCTGTAACAGAGGACTGGGAGTTTGTGACCTCAACTGTTATCTATTGGGTACTATAGATATCTGGAGGAGGTTGTGGAACTGCTGCCACATGGGATGCTAGATTTTGTAAATCGAGACATAAAACACAAAAGCAAGCAAAAACCAAAAGAACTGCGGATGCCGTAAATCAGGAACAAAAACAAAGTTGCTCGAAAAGCTCAGCAGGTCTGGCAGCATCTGTGACAGAAAAAAACAGAGTTAACGTTTCGGGTCCGTTGACCCTTCCTCAGAACTGAAACAAGAACAAAAGCAAGCAAAGTGTAGAGCTGGATGAACACAGCAGGCCAAGCAGCATCAGAGGAGCAGGAAAGCTGACGTTTCGGGTCGGGACCCTTCTTCAGGACCAAAAGCAAGGAAGTTGTGTTTTTTTTACTATAAAGCATACGTTTAGCTTGAGCAGAAATATTGTGTCTAATTCTGGGTGTCACAATTAAAGATGACTTTTTCGGATGATGAGGGATTTTAGTTACATGGATAGGTGGAGAAACTGGAGTTTCTTTAATTAGAAAATAAGAAGTTGAGAGGAAATTTGATGGGCTTGGACAAGGTAGGTACAGAATTATCATTTTTATTGGTGCAAGTGTCAAGAAACAGAAGAGGCTGTATCAATGCGATAGGCAAAATAACTAATAGGGATAATTTTGTTTTGAGCAGAATGGGTTGAATGCAGAGTGCCAATAGGCATGTCAGGAACATATGTCAGGACTACTTGTGTTCCAAACAGCAAAAGTAGCACAGTATAGACAACACTAAGTGATTCCACAACCCTGCAGTCCTGCCACATTCAGTTGTGAATGGTGCTAAACAATGAAACAACTGACTGGAGAAAGAGTTTCCATTAATATCCCCTTCCCAATGATTTGGCAGCTCAATATGTCAGCACAAAAGACAAGTCCAAAGCATTTGCAACAAACATCAGCCAGTAGTGCTGAGTGGATGCTTCATTTTGGCCTTTTCCTGAGATCTCCAGAATTCCCAACTCCCCAGATGTCAGTCTTTAGCCAATTCAATTCACTTCATATGATGTCAAAAATGGCAATAGGAACCAGATACCATAAACTTATGGGTCTCAACAATATTCCAGCAATGGTACTGATGACTTGCGTTCCACTCAAATGAAGCTATTCCAAAGTAGTTACAACATTGACATCAACTTGGCAACGTCGAAATTTTCCCAAGCTTTTCCTGTGCACAAAAAGCAGGACAAATCCAATCTGGCCAATCGCTGCTTCTTAAGTCTGCTCTTGATGACCAGCAAAGTGTTGAAAAATGTTCCTGACAGTGTTGACAAGCAGCACTTACTTCACAATAACTTTCTCACTGATGCTCAGTTTTGAATCTATCTAGGCCTTTCAGCTCCTGATCTCATTACAGCCTAAGTCCAAGCGTGAATGTAAAAGCTGAACTCCAGAAGTGAGGGAAGAGTGACTGCCCTTGACATCAAGACAGCGTTCACTGTGTGTGCCATCAAGGAACCCTAGCCAAAATGGAGTCAATGGAAATCAAGGAAAAATATTCCACTAGTTGGAATCATCTCTAGTGCAAAGTGGCTGTGATTGTTGAAAGTCAGTTATCTCAATCCCAGATTGAGTTCCTCAAACAGGAGTTCCTCAGAGTCGTGATCTAGGCACAACCATCTTCAACTGCTTCATCAATAGCCTTCCATCCTTTATAACATCAGAATCAGAGTTGTTTGTTGATGACTGTATTATATTCAACCCCATCCATAACTCCTCAGACACTGAAGTGCTCCAATGCTCCAATTCCACATGCAAAAATATTTGGACAGTATTCAGACTTGGGGTGATAAGTAGCAAGTAACGTTTGTGACAACCAAGTGCCACACGATGTCCATCTCCAACAAGAGAGAATCAAATCATCATACCGCTCAACTGCATTGCCATTACTGCATCCCCTGCTACCAACATCCTGGGGGTTACCATTGAACAGAAACTGAGCTCGACCAGCCATATAAATACTGTAGCTACACGAGCAAATCAGAGTTTGGGAGTTTTGCTGTGGCTAACTCAACACCTGACTCTCAAAGCCTGCCCAGCATTAAAAGATACAGTCAGGAGTGCCTTGGAGTATTCTCCATTCGTCAGGATGTGTGCAGCTCTGACAACACTCAAAAACTCAATTTTATCAAGGACAAAGCAACGACTTAACTGACACCCCCATCGGCCGTTTTAAACATTCACTCCCTCCACCAGGGGTGCATACCATCTACCTACAAGATGCGCTGGAGCAATTCACAAAAAAAGAATTAGACTGTACCTTCTAAATCTGCAACCTCTAGCTACTAGAAGGACAAGGGCAGCAATTGCATGAGAATGCCAGCAGTTGCAAGTTTCCCTCCAATACACACACCGTTCTGACTTGGAATGAAGTTGCTGTTAACGTTGACAGCAGCTGTTCAAGATAGCAACATCTTGCCACCTTCTCAAGGGCAATTAGCAATGCTCAATAAATGCTGACCTAGCTAACAGTGCCCACATACAAGGAATAAGCAAATTAAAAATAAATTATTAGAACCTGGAATGCAATGGAGACAAATTTAATTGTATGTCTCAAATAGGAATTGTGTTAGCACCTGAACAGAAAAATCTGATTGAGTTGTTGAGAAAAAGCCATTGTGTGAGACGAGAAGAATTTCACTGGAAGAGAAAGCATTAAGCATAACACCAAATCCCAACAAACAGCGACTTATGTGGGACAAATTAAGAGATCTATTTTCTTCTCTGATTACTCTTCTAGCAGCAAGATTTACAAAGTCTCAATACTTACACTGACACAGCCAGTATAGTTTGTCCATGGGTGCTTTCAGTGTGCAGGACTTTTCACCAACTTGTACTTCTGTTGTAAATGCAGCCTCGATTTTGGCACTCACTCCAAGAGGGGAATGAACTTAATCCTAAACAAAGTTGTTTCTGCTTCTCATCAACAAAATTTAAAGATTGTCAGTTTGCCAAGAAACGTTTCCATATGCCATAAGACAAATGTCAATCTACTTGGAAAACCATTGATTGGAACTAAAAAAAAAGCAATAATTTTCTTCCTTTCACAAATGCTTGTGATAAAGTAAGTGAAAGTATAAACCAAGAAACCTGCTTCATAAAGACAGCATTTCAGGCTCAAAGTGTTCGCTCTGTTTCTCTGTCCACAGTTGCTGCCAGACCTGCTGAGTTTTTCCAGAACTTTCTGTTTTTTTTTCAGATTCCAGTATCTGCAGTATTTTGCTTCTGTTATAATGACAGTATCTTACTCATTAGCAGCTGTTAGGAAATGAGAGAAAACTATTAAACACAAGTGCAAATAGATAGGAAATAACAAGGTGCAGAGCTGGATGAACACAGCAGGCCAAGCAGCATCAGAGGAGCAGGAAGGCTGACGTTTCGGGCCTAGATCCTTCTTCAAGAAATTCTAGGCCCGAAACGTTAGCTTTCCTGCTCCTCTGATGCTGCTTGGCCTGCTGTGTTCATCCAGCTCTACACCTTGTTATCTCAGATTCTCCAGCATCTGCAGTTCCTACTATCTCTGCAAATAGATAGGACCAAGTTTTAACATGCATTGTTACAGTGATAGTTAATAGTTGCTTGTCTTCTTTTGTTACCACACCACAAGGTTAACTTTGGAGAGAAACACTTTTTGGCTTTGAACTGAAGTTAAGATTGCTGGAGAAACTCTGCATGTCTGGGAGCATCTAGGAAGAGAAAGCAAAGTCAATGCTTTGACATGGTGGGTCAATGGTTGGCACAGCTACCTCACAGCACTAGCGGCCAGGGTTCGATTCCACCCTCGGGCGACTGTCTATGTGGAGTTTGTATATTCTCCATGTGTCTGTGTGGGTTTCCTTCTGGGGTGTTCCAGTTTCCTCCCACAGTCCAAAGATGTACAGATTAGGTGGATTGACCATGCTAAGTTGCCCGTCGTGTCCAGGGATATGCAGATTAGCCATGGGAAATGCAGGGTTACAGGGATGGGATGCGTATGGATGGCATGCTCTTTGGAGTGTCAGCAAGGACTCTATGGGCCAATTGGCCCGCATCCACACAAATAGCAACTCTATGAAAAATTATATTTTATATACATAAGTAATGGTATTGGTACCACATGGTTAAAAATTGCTTTGAGTCCAGAAATGGGCATGAACTGAGAGACCTGAGACTGGCCAACATTGGACTCCATGACAATATTATACAGGTTAAGCTTCTGACTGACATTTCTACTGAATGTAAACCTGTTTTATGTGACTGCCAGGCATTTCAAACATAACCCACCTCTGGGTCAGAATCTTTTGAGTGTTCTTTGGGGCACAGGGCTTTCATCCTTGAAACTGAGCATTCAAAGACGAGACTATTCGAGCACTTAAATTTGTTTTAGACAAATGTCATTTAAGGAAGCTAAATAAAAACATTTGATTAAATATTGAAGGTAGTTGTCACGTGTCTCGTATATTGTGAAATATCCATTATAGAAATGTATAAATAAATCAGCTATTGTAATGTGTCATATTACTGATAAAATTGCTTTGTTACAAATGCTGATTTCACATTGTGTATAATTTAGAGTAATGAAGAAATTCAACTGTGTTTGGTTTTATAGATCCATTGTTAAATCATGTCATTATGTTCTATCATTGATCTGACACATTGCTGTTACAAATTCATTAATACATTTTCTGAATAAAGATTTGACAATGTACTAGGCATAAACAATTTTCATGCAATTGTTGTAAATATGAGTAGAGTACTTGTGGATTAGGAGGCAGGAAGTTCAAATTTGGTGTTTGTAAAATGCACAGTCCCTTTAAAAGATGATGTGATTTTTCTATACTAAGAGATTTAAAATGGATATCTGTGAACAGCAGCTTGAAAGTACACAGACAGCACCAGAATTGAAACGTTTGTATGAAAAGACCATACAGTTAGTAGGCCAAGCAGCAGTTTTTACAGAGATAACAGGCTTTTGCATGTAGTCAATCAATTCGAACCAGGCACTTAGATACTAAAAATCAATAAATTTAAATCTGATGGTTTTGACAACATAGGACCAATCTTATTGTAAGAAATATTGATATGTCATCAAGGGTATAAAAGCTGGGGGAATTTGGAAAAAGACCAGAGAGCTAATTGCCATCTGCCAGAGCTAAAAGGCCTCAGCGCTCAAAAGGGAATCACTGGCTCTCACAGTCTCCTCTATGTCTTAGAGAACGTACCATTTAAATATCAAAGGTACCAATGGCACAACTAGTTAACATTCCTGACAGAAGAATTGATAGAGAAGGCACAGAACATGCCTGAAAAAACATAACATGGGTGTAATTTCAAGAGACTAAATTCTATTTTTTTTATATATACAAGTGGGAATTATATATTTTGGAACAGCATACCATTAGAATCTTGCTTTATTCAGGAATAGTTAGTAGTTAGAAAGGATTTAATCAGTTTGTTAGCAGTTTAGTTAATTTGTTCACTGTTAGAGTTAGGGTAAATAAATTGTTACTTGTTGATTTTAAAGTGAGTGTCAGGGATTTGTTTTATTTAACCACTAGGAGTTGCTGAAAGGCAGGTTACACCACTTTTCAAATTCATTTTACAGATTACAGGGCGAGGTGCTCCTCTTTGGGTGTTTCGGTTTTAGTTCTCAGAGGACGAGGGGTTAACCTTCACTTTATAACAGATTGTTTGCTTATGTCGGGGATCTGGACAGATTTGAATAGATTTAGGGTATGAAAAGTCCCAACAGATTTAAACAGACTTGGGAACTGGTGTCCTAGATCTTTAAATAAAACTTACGTGAGAAGTGGAAAATCTGTTTAATTTCAGTTGCTTCTTGCTGGTTAAATAGAAAGTGGGGAAATAGCTCTTAATATTGATAAAGAGGTCCTGGGGGTTGAAAATGCTTCCCAAATTTGCTAAGAAAGTTTAGAAAGACAATAAAAAAGTGACACCTGTAGAACTAGCAAACAGGCTAAAATTGAGTTTAATTAGAGATAATAAGAAAGCTGAAATTTTAATGGAGTTAGCCAAGCATTTAGGTATATCACTGGAGTTAGAAAAAAAATTAAATTGCAAATGAGGCAATTGGAGTAAGGAGAGAAAGAAAGGGAATGAAGATTCTTAGTTGAAGAAAAAGAAAGGGAAAGAAGAGACCTAGCAGAACAAAAAGAAAAGCACCGAATTCCCCTGGCAGAACAAAAATAGAAAGAAAGAGAGTTTAAATTATGACTAAAAGCAGAGGAAAGAGAAAAAGAAAAGATAGTCATGGCAGAAGAGAAAGAAAGGGAAAGAAGCTTCCTGGCTGAGAAAACAGAAAACGAGAGAGAAGAAAGGGATAAAGAGAAAGAGTTTGAACTTCAGAAGTTGACAATTAGACAGGAAAGTCAACTTAAAAGGATTGAGATGACGATGGAAGGTAGCCTTAGTGAGGACCTTAGAGGTATTGAGCAAACTCATCACAACCAAAGGCCTGGTAGGGATATATACAAACATGTCAAAACATTACCAAAATTCAATGAAAGAGATGTAAAAGCCTTTTTTCATTTCCTTTGAGAAATTGGCTAAACAGATGAACTGGCCAGAGTCTATGTTCGGAATGTTAATTCAGACCAAATTGGCAGGCAGGGCTAGTGAGATGGTTGCAGTGCTGTCAGAGGAGGTGTCAGGAGAATACGAAGAATTAAAACAGCCTACTTTGCGTACCTACGAATTGGCACCAGGAGCATACAGACAATGGTTCAGAAATGCCAGCAAGGAACCAGGTCAGACTTATTTTGAGATTGAAAGAATTAAACAAAGCAAGTTTGATAGGTGGATGAGAGCATTAAAGACAGAAAAGACATATGAGGCTCTTAGAGATATTATTCTGCTGGAGGAGTTTAAAAAATCACTTCCAGAAGTGATAAGCACTCATGCTGAGGAACAGAAATTTAAAACAGCGAGAAGAGCTGCAGAGATGGTGGATGAATACGCATTAGTGCATAAATCAAAATCAAGCTTCCAATAGCAATTTCACTCTGTGAGGGATGGAAATTGGGAAAGAGGCAAATCCTTCTATAAAAAAAGCAAAAAGTAGATCATAGTGGGAACAGTTTACCACATGTGAAAAAAGAAACCCACAAAATCTGTGCTGGTGGATGAAGAGGGGTGTTGGGAAAAAGGATGTGGTTAAAGAGGCTAAACCACTGGGATTAGTTGAGGTAGTGAAGTTAAATTCCAAGAGCAGTTGAGTTGCTGTAGGAGAATACACAGTTTAGACATGGATGGTAAGATAGTGCCTGATCTCCTCAAAGACTTCAACTGTATGGGTAAGATTTAAACAGGTAGAACAGGGGGAGTAGGTAAAGAAGATAAAATATTGAGAGATACGGGGAGCTAGTCTGCTTCTGATAGTAAGAGATGAAAATATTTGCACACCTTCTGAAGCATTGCCTGAGAGAGTGGTAATCTGTGGAATAAATAAATAGAGGAGCAGTGATAAGGCTGGAAAGTCCAATCAAGACTGGTGAAATGACACTGGGTGTGATGGAAAAATTGGCTATTCCAGGAATACAGTTTGTTCTTGGAAACGATATAACTGGATCACAGGTGGGAGTGATGTCCATTGTAGAGTAAAAGCCGAAAACGAAACCACGGAACTGAGGAGTTAAAAGAAAATACCCTGGAATTGTTCCAGACTGTGCCTCACAACCATAAGTTAAAACAAGAAGGGAAAACAAAAGATAAAGATGAAGGAGTTGAGGTCCAGTTCGCTTTTACTGTGTTTGATTAAATAGTAAAGGAGAAACCTAAGCAGATAAAGGATTAGTCAGAGGTGTTTAGTTCTGAAACATTAATGGAGCTACAACAAAAAGATGAGATATGAAGGATTTATGTCATGAAGTCAACTCAGAAAATGAATCAGAGTGTATCCAAAACTGCTATTACCTTAGGGATAAAATGTTTATGGAGACCTTGACAGGCTAGTGCAGATGAGAAATGGGCGGAAGTTCACCAGATTGGATTGCCAGTAGAATACAGACAGGACGTATTACAGGTAGCACACAAATTACCTGTAGGAGGTCATCTAGGAATGAGGAAGATTCAGGTTAAGATACAGAACCATTTCTATTGGCCTGGATTACATACAGATGTAGTAGAATGGTAGGAAAGCCATAGGCAGTAATAAAACCAGCGCCTTTGATGCCAATTTCTGCATTTGAAGAACCTTTCATGTGGGTTATGATTGATTGTGTATGTTCCCTCCCTAAAACCAAAAGTGGGAACCAGTATTTGCTACCCTTAATGGATGTGTCTACCAGGTTTCCAGAGGCAATTCTATTACGAATATCAAGGCAAAAAAGGTTGTGGAAGAGTTGCTTGCTTTCTTTACCCATTATGGACTACCCAGGGAGATTCAGTCAGACCAAGGGTCCAATTTTACTGCCAAATTATTTAAGGGGGTCATGGATTGTTTCGGTATCAAACACTTTAAATCAAGTGCATGCCATCCTGAATCCCAGGGAGCATTAAACAGGTGGCATCAGACCTGAAGACAATGCTGAGGGCTTATTGCCAGGATTACCCAAATGATTGGGATAAAGGTATCCCATTGATATTATTTGCTGTTAGAGATGCTCCAAATGAATCAACTTAGTTTACACTGTTTGAATTGATATTTGGATATCAAGTAAGGCGGCCTTTAAAATTACTTAAGGAAAAGTTGATAGTTCTGAAGTCAGAGATCTCACAGTTGGATTATACATCTGAGGTGAGAGAAAGATTAAACAGAGCAAGTGAATTAGCTAGACAACATTTGAAGGTGCCACAGCACCCAATGAAACAAGAAGCAGATAAGAAATCTAAAATTCGCACATTTGTCCATGGGGATCAAGTATTGGTGCTGTTACCACTGGTCGGAGATCCCTTCAAAATTAGTGGTCCCTATCAGATTGAGAAGAAGTTAAGTCAGTGAATTATCTTGTAAAGATGCCAGATACAAAAAAAATTCGGGTATGTCATGTGAACATGCTGAAATCTTACTATGACAGGGAAAGGGATATGGAGAAACATGTGTTAGTTACTGCCTCTCAGAGTGAGGAGTCAAATCCAGAAGATTTGGATTTCGATGTGCCTCAGAATAGATTGAATAATGAGGAAGTCCTTAAGGAATGGGATAGGGTAGTGAGCTATCTGTCTGGGGCACGTGGATCTGAATTGAGAGACTTGTTACACTGCCATGAGCACCAATGTAGAAATCGAATGGGGAAGACTAATGCCACAGTACATGAGGTTGATGTAGGGAATGCTGTTCTGGTAAAACAACATCCCTACGGGCTTAATCCTCTCAAAGTAGTGCAGGTTCAGAAGGAAGTAGAAGCAATGCTCCAAGAAAGCATCATAGAGATGAGTCAAAGTAGTAGAGTTCGCTGATTGTGTTGGTTCCCAAACCTGATGGTACTCCATGATTGAACGTAGATTTTCAGACAATCAACACTGTGACCAAATCTGACTCATACACAATTCCAAGGCTGGAAGATTGTATTGAAAAGGTAGAACAAGCCACTTGCATCACACAGTTGGACTTACTTTGTGGTTATTGCAAGTACCTTTGTCAGATACAGCAAATGAAGTTTCTGCTTTTGTAACCCCAAATGGACTGCATTAATTTAAAGTAATGGCCTTTGGAATGAAAAAAAACACACTAGCCACTTTTCAAAGGCTTATGAACAGAGTTGATGCTGGACTGACTAATTGTGCTGTTTACACAGATAACTTAATGATCTTTAGCCATTCATGGAAAGATCACACAAAGCCTTTGGTAAAGCTCTTTGAAAGACTAAGGAAGGCAAAGTTAGTCATAAAATTGGCATAAACAGAATTTGCGAAGTCAGAAGTGACATCCTTAGGGCACAACCTTGGATACGAACATATTACACCGAGGCACATGAAGGTGAAGCCCATCGAGGAATTTCCAAGACTATCCTCAAAGAAGGAAGTGCTGCACTTTTTAGGATTGAGCAGATTCTACAGGAAATTTGTAACAAACATTTGTAGCGTAGTGGCACCGTTGGTGGATTTGTGAGAAAAGAACACAAAATTTCAGTGGACAGAACAACACCAGGAGGCATTTGAGAATTTAAAAGCAGTATTAACTGCCGCACCAGTTTTAGCCATGCCAAATCTTTTGAAACACTTCAAAGTAGTCATCAATGCAAGCGATGTTGGAGCTGCATTGTTCCTGGAGGATGATTGTGGCATTGAAAAGCTAATCAGTTATTTTTCAAAAAAGCTCAATATCCACCAAAAAAAAATCAACAATTGAAAAAGAGTTATTGAGTTTGGCAATGGCCTTACAACATTTTCATATTTACATTGCAAACAATGCATCAGAGATAGTTGTGTATACTGATCACAACTCTTTTACATTTCTGGAAAGATTTAAGGACAAGAACTCCATATTATTTTGCTGGAGTCTCATGTTACAAGTATTTAGTTTACAGATTGTACATGTTGCGGGACATGAAAATATTGTCATGGATGCTTTATTACGAGTTTAAAAAAAAATCTTTATATAAGATAGAAATGGTAGTGTTCAATGTTATATGTAAATAGGATTTGTATAAAATGTGTAACTCTCGATTAATGAGTTACGGACCGAGTAATACAATACAGTTAAGGTTTCAAAAGAATAAAATGAAGCCATCGTTTCATAATGGTGGTTCATTTTTTCTTAAGGGGGTGGTATTGTGAAGTTGGGTATAGTACTTATGGATTGGAGGTAGGAAGTTAGAATTTCGTGTTTGTAAAATGCTAGGGAAGAAAGCATTGCATGGTCTCTTTAAAAGATGATATGCTTTTTCTATGCTTAGAGATATAAAATAGATGTCTGTGAGCAGCAGCTTGAAAGTTTACAAGTACACAGACAACACCCAAATTGAAACATTTGTATTGAAAGGCCGTAGAGTTAGCAGGCCAAGCAGCAGTTTTTACTAAGACAATATGCTTTCAAATTTAGCCAATTAATTTGAACCAGGCAATTAGATACCAAAAACCAATTAAATTTAATTATGATGGTTTTGACAACATAGGACCAATAGTATTGTAAGAAATATTGATACGTCATCAAAGGTACAAAAGAAGTTGGCGGTTGGAAAAAGATAAGAGAGCTAACTGCCATCTGCCAGAGCTAACAGCCCTCAGCTCTCAAGAGAGAATTGTTGGCTTTGATAGTCTCTTCTATGAATTAGAGGTAGCACCATTTAAATATCAAAGGTACCAACGACACAACTAGGTAACATTCCTGACAGAAGAATTGACAGAAAAGGCACAGAACATTCCAGAAGACACATAATATAGCTGTAATTTTGAGAGACTATTTTTTTATAAAAAAGTGGGACTTATTTTATTGGTACAGCATACCATTAGAATCTTGCCTTATTCAGGAGTAATTAGTAATTAGAAAGGATTTATTTGGTTTAGCAGTTTAGTTAATTTGTTCACTGTTAGAGTTAGATAAATAAATTGTTGATTTTAAAGTGAGTGTCAGGGATTCATTTTATTTAACCACTAGAAGTTGCTGCAAAGCAGTTACACCACTTTTCACTCTCCTTTTACAAATTATAGGGTGCAGTGCTCCTCTTTGGGTGTTTCTGTTTCAGCTCTCGGGGGGTGAAGTCAACCTCACTTTATAACACAATATTGAATGAAAAATAACCATTATTTAATATTCTGCATTGATACTTGAGTAAAGCATGTCTGCGTTGTTATGTTCTGACAGGTTACTATTAGCATTTATTAAAAAAAAGTAGTAATTGTTTTAATACTGTGAAATCTTACTCCTCCTACATATAATAATGTCCCATTTGAGTTCCAGAACTCCTTTCCTGTTTTAACTTCCTTTTTGGTTCCACCATTTATTGTCTTGTTTTCAGGTTTAATTTTTCAACAGTTTTAAGGATAGGAACAAGGTGAAAATTGCATTAGCAGAGAGTGGTCAAATCCTGGAGCAGTGTTGTTAGGAATAGTATGTGGAACTAGTGTGTTAGATGTAATTTGTTCAGCTAATGTATCATCATGTTGAGGTTGCACAGGATGTTGGTGAGACCTCTTCTGGAATACTGTGCCCAGTTCTGGTCAAAGTGCTGTACGAATGATGATGTTAAGCTGGAGAGGGTTCAGAAAAAAAATTACCAGCATGTTGCTGGGAATGGAGGGTTTGAATTATAAGGAGAGACTGGATAGGCTGCAACTTTTTTCACTGGAGCATAGCAGGTTAAGGGAGTGACCTTTTAGAGGTATATAAAACCATGATGGTTATAGGTAGTGAATGGCAGATGTTGTTTCCCTCGGGTGGGGGATTTCAAGACTAGGGCTGAGAGGAGAAAGATTTTAAAAAGACATGAGGGGCAACAATTTTATAGACAGAGGTTCATGTGTGGAATGAACTTCCAGCGGTGGATGTGGGTACAGTTACAACATTTAAATGACCTCTGGATAAGTACATGAATAAGAAATGTTTGGAGGAATATAGGCCAAGCAGGGACTATAGGCAGGCAGGACTAGTTTAGTTTGGGATTATGTTCGGCATGGACTGGTTGAACTGAAGGGTCTGTTTCCGTCTTAAATGGCTCTATGACTCTGTGTTTGAACAGCAATTAAATTGTGTGTTGGTAAGGCAGTTAGGTTGGTATTCTGGAATGATTTTGTCAAATGGGCTGAAGGACTTCCTTTATCTGAACTTACTATCCAATATTACAAAGATATGAAATAATGGAAATAAGTCTGGCACTACAATCATTTCAGCTTTCCATTCATGCCTGCTATTTTGGTAAAATCAATACACATAGTGAAACTTGGTCCTATATATTTCAATACACAAATGAAATGCTTGATAGTCAATTGGATTAATGTATTTTAATTTAAAGCTGCATGTGAGTCGGTTGGATTTTTATCGTTAGATATTAAAGGAAGGTTCTCAATTAAATCTCTACCTTTTCCAACTATGTTTTAAAAATAATTCCACCAGGATGCAAAACATATATACTGTTTAATTGAAAAGAGACTGCCTTGCGCATTCTATGTGAAGAGATTGTATCTCCTAACTGATCCACATGATGCTGTAGTTATTGTTTACTAAATGCCGTGCATGCTGTATCCAAAAACTAACCTGTCATCATCAGTGTACACATAGCCTATTTTTCACACTGTTGAAAATAGTTACCAATTGGTGAATATTCAAATCAGTATTAGTGCAGACATCGGAGAATATAAAATAGAGAGTAGGAAAATTTATATTTAATGCAAGACAAGAGAATGCTTATTTCTTTTTATTCATATAGGATTAACAATTCTTAAAACAAAATGCAGTCTTAGTAATTGGTATAATGTCAAGCTTTTTATTCCTGCAATTCAATTAGTAAGTTATTAATTATGGTGAAGTTTTCTGTTTTTCATTTGAAGGAGAGATTTCATTTCCACAGAAATTCACATATGGCACATGAAAGAAGCAGACAGTGCAAAGATAAAACTAAGGAGGGCATCATACAGAAATGTAAGATACACAGCCACAACATTGTGGATCACCAGTGCTAATGCAGAGATGACATTGAGGGTCAGGACAGTGCCCAATTTACACCATTCACAATATTTTTGACCTTCTAGTTACAATCAGAAGCTAGAAAATCAGGAGCTTCATTGACTAGTTGTGTGATTTCTGGCTTCAAACCTTTGTTCTAGCAGGTATTGTCAGACAACTATTATGTCTTAGTCTCAAAATCATGCATGGTTGAAAAAATACAAGGTTATGATGAATAGTATAAAGAGACCATTTAGGCCTTTGAACTTGCTGTCTGATTCAACACAATCATGAGTGATCTGCTGCCTCAATTCTCCTCTCCTTTCTACTCCCGATTTCCCTTGATTACCTGAGAGACCAAAAATTGATCTAACTCAGCCTTAAGTATATGCTATTACTGAACATTCAGAGTCATTTGCAGTTTGAAACTTACCTCTCTTTTTGAATGCCAGTGTTAATATTGCTACCGTCCAATTGTTTAGGGCCATTCTGAGAACTATTTCTGCAGAAAACCCTTAAAAAAATGCAAAGATGCCTCCCATTGTTGTGCTATGATTCACATACACATTTGAAGGAGTGAATCTTAAACCAGTGTCAATCATCAGGATATGACTCCCATGACTAGTCAGAGCTATCTGAAATACCATCAGTAGGAATAAGATGAACTACATTTAGTTTCCCAGTAAATCTAGACATTTTCAAATCAGCTTGGTCAGAAAGATGGAGTTACACATCTCTGCAGCTGGTAGGACTTGAACCCAGATGTTCTGGCTCAAAGATAGGGATACCACCGCTGCATATATAAGAGCCCGACTTTGTAGTCTCTTTGTTTCCAAATAAAGCACCTAAATTGTTGTTTCACCATTCTTTGTGCATTATTAGCACATTTATATCTTAAAGATAAGAACATACAGCCATTAGGTCCTGGAGAATTGTTGGGCTTTAGTCCCTGAAGCTTTTGAATATTTTTTTTTTCTCCCTGCTGATATTAGTTACTTTAACTTTTCAGTGATTTTAGACCTTGATTACTCTTTATTTGTAGAATGGAATTTGTGCCTTGCGCTGTGAAATCAGACAAAAATATTTTTACAACGTCTCTGATATTTCCTTATTTGTCAGAATAATTTCTGCCGTCTCTGCTTTGAATGGGCCAACATTTATTTTAGGCCCATGTTACAGGCTAACAGCTGAATTAAAAAGATCCAGATCAAATCTCATAAGAGTTAATAATTAGGCTATCATTAAAAGGGGCCAAGCTGAACTCATATGTATCATTTGCTGCACTTCTAAGATTTCTTTTAACTTTGCTGTTCAGCCCACTGCAGGTCTGCACCTTACATTTAAATGTATAAGTTTGATTTTTAGCGATATTTAAGTCTGAGGGTAAGATTTTGTGCACGACTGTCAAAAGTAATTAATACTGTGGGGTTGAATTAGTTCTCTCAGACACAGGTTACCCACCTGTGACTCCTCAGTACGTACGACAGTGAAGTTAGTGAATGACTGGATAACCCAAAGGCATTGAAAATCCTCTTTGATTTGATTTTTTCTAGTTATGTGTATCTAAGTACAGTGAAAAGCTTTGTTTTATGAGCAGTACAGGCTGATCATAGCAAACAAGGACATACAGATCGTAGGGTGCTTTAATAGAGCAAGGCATAAAAGGTCACGGCTGCACAGGAGGTGCACAAAGCAAGATCACAATAGCAAGAGAAACACTATTTGAAGTTAGAGAGTTCATTCAGCTGTCTAATAATGGCAGGGAAGAATCTGTCCTTGAACCTGTTGGTTGTGTGTGTTCAAGCTTCTGTACCTTCTGCCTGATAGAAGGGGTTGGAAGAGAGCATTACCGGCTTGGGAGGGGCTTTTGATGATGTTGGCAGGCTTTCTGCAGCAACGAAAAGTGTAAATGGAGTCCATAGATGGAAGGTTGGCTTCTGTAATGATCTGGGTGTGCATACAACTTTCTGTAGTTTCTTACAATCCTAGGCAGAGCAGTTAACCATACCAGGCCATTACACACCCGGATAGAACACTCTCTATGGTGCATCTGTAAAAGTTGGTGAGAATCATTTTGGACATACTGAATTTCCTAAGCCACCTGAGGAAGAAGAGGCACCTTTTTGACGGTTACATCTTTATACAAACATTTGCATCTTAGTAAAAGCTCAATTCCTATCCTACCAATGGAAAACCACCATAGGGCAATGTGTTCAACAAAAGGAAGTAAATAATTGGCTCACTGAACTTGTGTGAACTCATAAGGTTGCTGATGCTGGTCCAGAACTGGTTCTAGGCCTTCATTGACACAAATCAAGTAGCAGACTTCACTTCAAATTTGCACCAGTTCAGATGTTCAGCTGGCACTCAGTTAGGCCATACAATGTACGGGGAGAGGTGAGGGACAAATGTGAGTGAGACAAAGAAAGGCAAACAGCTCCCTGCTATGTGGAAACTAGAAAAGTAAAAATCCAAAGAACTGCAGATGCTGGAAATGAGAAACAGAATCAGAAATTGCTGGAGAACTTCAGCAGGTTTGGCAGCATGTGTGGGGAGGAAGCAGATCTGACACTTTGGGTCCAGTGACCCTTTCTCAGAGCTGTTCTGAAGAACCAAATACAAACCGAGAGAAAAGTGGTTGCTGTAAATCAGAAACAAAAATAGAAATTGCTGCAAAAGCTCAGCAGCTCTGGCAGCATCTGTGAAGAGAAATCTGAGTCAATGTTTTGTGTTGAGTGAGCACCTGCTCTGAGGAAGAGTCACTCGACCTGAAATGTTAACTCTGATTTCTCTCCGCAGATGCCACCAGGCCTGCTGAGTTTTTCCAGCAATTTCTGCTTTTGTCCTGAAGAACTATTCTGCTTTAAACATTAACTCTGCTTTCTCACCACAGATGCTGCAAGACCTGCTGAGTTTTTCCAACAATTTCTGATATTGTAAGTTGAAAAATAATCCTGCTTCATGACACAAAGATACGTGGGAGTGTGTGCCATGAGGGAGATCCAAAGCAGCTTCAAGAGAATTAGGAAAGTTAGTATGTTGGAGTGGGTAGACAAGAACATGGAAGATAGAATGAAACGTCGAAAAAGTGTGAGGTTACCCCCTTTGGGTAGGAAAAATAAATGTGTAAACAGCCAGACCATATGGTTGCTCTATCATTATAGAGGAGAGACAACTGGTCGTGTTTAACCTGAGGGTCACCACATTTCAGGCAAGGGGAGAGGTTGAGAAGGAGAGTCTTTCATAGTAACTTCAGTTACTGTAGGATTTGAATCCACACTGCTGGCATCTGTATGCATCACCAAAACAGGTATCTAGCCAACTGAGCTAACCAGGCCCAATAGATATGTAGAGCACTTCTTAAATGGTAAGAGTTTGGAAATTTTAAATGTACAGAGACTCGGGTGTCCATGTCCACTGAAGGCTAACATGCAGGAGCAGCAGGCTATTCGGAAGGTTAGTGGTGTGTTAGTTTTTATTGCAAAAGAATTGGTGTACAGGTGTAATGAAGTCGTTCTTCAATTGCATGGTTAGGCTGCATCTGGAGTGTGGTATGCAATTGTCATCCTTTTACCTTAGAAAGACTATCATTGCTAATCGGTCAACAGTTCACCATACTTGTTCCTGGGATGGTCAGAATATCATTTGAGGAGACATTGGGGAAACAATGTCAGTATTCACCAGACTTTCAAAGAATGAAAGGTGATCTAATTGAAACTTAAACTTGCAAAATATTTCAACAGGTTAGTTGCAGGTAAGGTGTTTCCTCTAATTGCAGAGTACAAAATCAGTATCACAATTGAAATATCAGGAGGCAGCCATTTAGGACCAAGATGAAAAATTTTTATTTACTCTGAGTGTTGTAAACCTTAATTGAGTTCTTTATCCTCGAAGGCTGTTTAAGGTAGAGGTTGACAGGTTTCTAAATACCAGTGACATAGAGGGATGGTGAGTGAAATAAGAATGACTTGGATGATCAGCTGTGATTGCATAGAATGGACCGAATGGCCTGTTCCTGTCCCAATGTTCTCCTGGCTCCATGGTAAGATATATGCTAAGATCTCCAAATTTTCCTTTAAAGGGTTGCCATTGCAACAGAGGCTGACTAGTTTTAATGAATGTCTGTACTGAAGGCAGTTTGATGGTCATTTCAAACATGTTCCGAAGCTGTCTACATATCAAACTTTTAATAACTGCTGCTGGAACTATTGTGACAGCCTGTAAAGGAAGGAAGAAGACTGGAGTGTTGTGTATATACTGCATATTTAATACATTTTGTGTGCTTAAGTTTGAAGGATGTGTCAATGGATTTTTTTTTAAACAGGTCATTGAAAAGACACGTTGGATTTTTTTTAAAATAAGGAATTTCTTGGAAACCACATGGTTTCAGATAATTGCTAGTTTTGGTTGTTTGGACTTATTTCAGACCTGATTTTTATGACAGGTTCTAGTGTTGTGCTCTTTTCTCAATTATATCTTTGTTCCTTGCTTCTGCCTTTAGTTCTAACTTCAAGTTGTCCACCAATTCTAATAATCTAGCCTTGTTTATTTTTCAAATTACTGAGAGATAAATAAACCCAGAAGTGTTGCCAAAGATATTTTCACCTAAAACTGCACAAGAAACATAGTCCTTCATTTTGTCCTTTTCCAATCATTATTGTCTCACTTCTAATCAGATACTGTCTACATCAGGAATTCTGCAGAAAGCTCCCAATTTTATGTTGCAATCAGGATAGAAGAAATGCACTGACCAATGCACCACTAGTCAATGGTTGCAACATAAAATAAAAATATTCTATGCAATTCCCAATGTGGCCAGTTGTATGCCTTTTCTCTGGCAGTGTTTGCATTTTTAGGGTTTGTGTTTGGGTTGGTCAGTTGAGGAAAGTCTGCTCAAGAACAAGGAACTCAGCTTGATAGTCCATTCTCTGAACCATCACTGTTATGTGTTAAAGGTAAAATCTCATTAGTTTCCATTAGTGTGTGAGAAAGAACTTCATAGTCTATTTCCTGGACAAGTTTTGTCTCCTAGGACCATAGATTGACAAACTTCATAACATTATATCTTATTTCTTTGCCTTCACAAATTACCACTGTTTGCCAGAAAGAGTTTTTTTTTCCAAAGTGAATCTTTGCAGAGGGAAATCCATTATTTCCCCTTTCCCTGAAGTGTTTTGTATGTTTGTGCTTGTGTTTTGGCTTATTTAAAAGGTAAGTCTTTATATTTTCATATTACAAATTGTGTTTGTTAGCCAATTCTGCATCTTGATTTAATGAGTTTTGTCTTATCATACATTAAGAATTTTGTGCATGATAAAGGAAGTTAGTTGATGGATCTTTTCTTTCAAAGTCAAATACAGAGAAGGCTTTTGATTGGCTAATGTAGAGACGCTTATTACTTGACTCTTATTTTTCTCCTTTTTTCGAGGAACTGTAAGTCAGGGTTAGGGTTATTTGAATGTTGAATAGCCATGTGTTTTAAAAGACAAAGAAAAATGCAGATATTTGCTATTGGTGACTGGCCTGGAAGACAATGCAATCTAATTACTCATATAAGCAATACTGTGGACTGTGTGACACTGAGTGTTGCCACGCCCTGGGCCGCTAGCTGGTTGGATGTTGAGTTAGTCAATCAAAGAAGGACCAGTTTTAACCAGATAATGACAGACAATATTGATTAAAATAAGGAAAATAGAGAGAAAACCAGTTCTGACTGGATTTGGCAGATGCAGAGTAATTTTGGAAGCTTTACTCTCGAGGTTTGTATCCAGTTAAAGAATTGTTGAATGTTCTGAGAAAAGAATCCTAGTCTGTCAGAAATAAGTAAATTCTTCTTAAAGTCTACAAAACAGTTCACATTGATCAGTGACAGACATACAGACAGATGGTCCTATGCCTGTGAACAATTCATTATCCAAGGATTGCATGAAAGTTAGGCATCCATCATTTGAAACTGTTTAATTAAACTGGAAAATTACAATTTTCTTTCTTTTTAATTTAACCCTTAACTGTGTCTGTCTGTACATAGGTTGGGGATAGGATCAAAGAATGGATTTGAACCATGGCCTGTAATTAGATTACCCTGCTGTTTAGCTTTGTCCTGCTAAAGTTACAGTAGTAATAAAAATTGCAATTTTTTTTCTTGTTTAAGTTATAAACTCGGTGTCCAAGATCTGTTATTCCAAAGTCTGTTCAGGAACAATTGGACAATTTTGAGGGTCATTGAATTTTCACTCTGTTGAAAACCTAGTGATAGTGAGGCTGATTTGTTATGACTTACTATCTCTGTGTCAAAGAATACAAAGAGTATAAAAAAAAAGTACATCACAGCTCAGCTCACCAAGACTGTGCTGACACATGACACCCTCCTAAACTACAAAACCTTTTTCCTGTATGTGATCCATATCTCTCTATTCCCTGCCTGTACATATATCTGTAAACATGCCACTAAACATTGCCATTGTAACGACTGCCTCCTCTGGCAATGCATTCAAGGTATTTTACAACCCTCTACATAAAAAAAAACTTACCTCTCATATTTCCTTTAAACTGACCCTCTTCTATCTTAAACCTAAGTATCCCAGTAAGTGACATTACCCTGAGAAAAATGACTATGACTATCCATTCTATCTATGCCTCTCTTAATTTTGTAGATTTCTAACAGATCGCCCCTCATCCTTCAATGTTCAAGTGAAAACAAATCAAGCTTGTCCAATTTTTCCTCATAGCCAATTTCATTCTTACAAAACAAAATCCTGGTAAACCAATTCTGTACCCTGTCCAAATCCTCTGCATCCTTCTTTTAGTATGGTGACCAGAACTGCATGCGGAATTCCAAATGTGACCTAACTAAAGAACTATACAACTGCAACAATACTTGTCAATTATGTTGTAACATAATATTAAGATTTTGATAGAATATTTTTATTTCCATCCATTAGTAAACAAGACCAATAATGCACTGCTCCCATTCCAGGTTTACCATAAAATTGAGGGAATTGTAGCAGAATACCAAATGCAGATATGTCCTCAGAAGATAGGTAGCAAAGATTTGAAAAAAAGACATAAAGTATGAGGCTTTTTGTGCATTCTTAGATCAAAATGTCTTTGGCAGCTGATAAGAAGCTGAAGATTGATCCTTAAGTGATTTGAAAATGAAACCAAGTCTAGTCCATTGACGTGGACAGACAAGTTGATGGTTAAGGTTATGAACTGGTCTATAATCCAAACCTTTTCTCGAGTTGACCTACTCTTATGAAATAATTTGGCAGGAGTGAAGAAATAGCTTCTTCAGTCATGACAGAAAAGCTAAAGTGAGAGCAAGAAGACAGAGCAGTTACAGAGAAAGGATCCAGAACATTTTCTTTCAAGTGACCCAGACAATGGTTGAACAAAGTTCACTGTTAAATGTTGAATTAGCACAATATTTTCAGATATTCAGTTATTGGAAACTTTCTTTGGCAATTTGGATAATCCAGAGGGAAGAGTTTGACTAATATTCTTTGATCAAGGCACAGAAAGCTGTCCCTAAAGTTAGGTAGCCCAATAGGCTCAAACTGACATTGAAGCTGAGAATATTCAGAATATTGCAAAGGTAAAGATGGGATTCTTACGGCAGAGTGGAGATCTCTTCACAGTCCTGTGGACAAAGAGCAGTTAGTGGTACTGCCCAAATATCATTCAAAAATGTGAAAGATAGTCCATGAAATTCATATGGAGGACATGTAGGAATACAGGTGACCCAATTACATAGAAGTCAACATTTTTACCGGACAGGTTCATGATGCAGTTCTGAAAAATGTTCCATACATGTCAGATGATGGGAAAACTACAATGTACAATCAAATGAGCACCTTTAATTCCTGTAATGGTTTTTGAGAAACCATTTACCAGCATGTTAATAGACAGTATCGGACACCTGCCAAAAATCAAAGCAGGGCTTCTTACTTTTATGGATATATAACTACTGGATTCCAAGAGACTATTTCCTTGAGAACAATAACTGCTTAACTGATGGTAATAAATTTAACCCAGTTCTTGACTTGATATAGATTTCCAAGAAGATCCAGTCTAATTAGGGTCAGGAAGGAAGATGCTGAGAAAGCAATATCCAAAAGTATAAATGTTTCCATCACAACCTGCTGGAAATTGTAGGGTAAATCCATGGGCGTCATTGGGATAGATAGGTCAGTGCAGGAAAAGGAAACCTGATTGCGAGTACAACAAACTAACTTATAGTTTTGACTTAAGTGTCTGAAACTTAAGGAAATTATGAGTAGACTTTACATAACACAGTTAAAGTGTTCAGCATATCACCCACAAATACAAGGAGCTCTAGGAAAATACTATCAAACTCTCAAAACAATGATCAGATCATACTGAATATCCTCGCTCTTGTGAAAAAGGCGTGAAATTTCTTTTGTTTATCACACGAGGTTTACTAATGAGTCCACTTGTTTTAGTCCGTTGGAATTAATTTATGGGCTGAGAGGAGAGGCCTCCTGAAACTAAAGTTTTTACAAAGGTGTATACATCCTCTTTGTTAGGCAATGTATCTGTTTTCAGCGAGCAGCTCACAGGGGCCTCTAAATCAGTTCAAGAGCACCTTAGGTCATCACAAATAACGATGACACAATAGAGCAACAAGCATGTCAAAGCCCCAAGATTTCAATAAGGGGACATGGTGTTAATATTACTCGTATAGTAATGGAGTTTTACAACATGGAAGGAAGCACTTTGGTCCATAGTGTCCACACCAATCATCAAACAACTATCTAACTTAATCCCATTTTCTCAGACTTGGCCTGTAACTTTGTACGTAATAGCACTTCAAATGATAATTTAAATACTTTTTAAAAGTTTGGCTATTGCCACCCAAATAACTCTTTCATGCATTGAGTTTCAGATACCTGCCACCTTGAAAACATTCTTCCTTGAATCCTATAAAACCTCTTGCTTTTTACCCTAAATCTATACCCCCTGGTTATTGACCCCTCTGATAATGGGAAAAGTCTCTTCATATCAATCCTATCCATTATCCACTTAACTCTATACAATTAAAACAAGTTGCAAATGCCATGGCTGCTGTTAACATAACAGATATACATTGTTATGATGTTTCTGTTGCAAATCAAATGCATATTAATAAGAGTGTGATAGTCCTTGCAGTCATGATATGTCTCCCTGTTAATATATCGTCCTTTTAGGACTGGGTGAGTGTAATTGTTGATTTGCTGAACTATTAAGAATTCAGCCACAGACTTGTTCTTCTTTCTTCTCTCTAGTTAGAGAGAATGCTGAAGTATCTCTTTGTTACAGGATGTCGAGACCATGACTATGTCTGTGATACACCAATACGTGGTGAACTCAGATACTGTGATGATATTGCTTTAAGAGGTTTATTTTGTCCTGGTTTTATTATGAAAAGAGGTTAAGACGCAGGTGTCATATGGCCTGCTTCAAGCCAATAAAATAATCAACTTGTCTTACCTTGTTTTTTTTTAAAGTTGCAACAATAGAAGCAGCCTGACTGGGTGAGATCAAGCTCCGACAGAACCAGGCTTTTAGTTAGTTTTCAGTTGCTGTTCGAGTTTGGAACCTGCACTGCATTTCTTCCTACTGCAGCAAAACACTTGAGTTCTCTCTGTCTCTTTGACTTTTCTCTTCATATTCTTTCCTCCTGGACTGGAGAATTGCATTTGGGGAAGTCTATTTTATTGAATTTGCTTTTGCCAAGTGTGTGTTTGTGAGGTGTCACTATCTTGGAACAGTTGCTGTTTAGTGGTTAAATAATCTATCGTTCTGTTAAATTTTCTGAGAGCTAAGTTATTCTAATCCTTCCTTCTTTTGTTTGTATTTTAACTATAGTGTATGCATAAAAGTGTACTTTGCTTCAAACCTGGTATTTTGTCCAATCAAATTCCATTGGAACATAACGCCTTACAATCCCCATTTAAAAGTAAGAAAAAAGTTTGGGTCTAGGCTATCATTTTAATATATTTTGAGAGGGTCCAATCTTCTCCATGACAATGTGCTGGTAGTCTCAGCTAGAAGGTTCTGCCTGTGTGAAATAGAAGGCAACAATGATCTTCATACCATCTAGCAGCACTGTCCTAACATTGCTGTGCTGGTCTGGCAGATGAGGTGGAATGTTAATTCACAGCTGTCTTTATGAAACATGGCCTCTTCAGGCACAGTTCCTGGCTATGGTGAAGGAAAATATTACTTCCTGAATAGCATGGGTGGGTAAGACTTTTATTTAGGGCTCTCTTCCTCCCATGACCTTGGTGCACTCTGTTCTATCTCTGCGTTCTAGTCTGTGTGTCCCTATTGTACTCCTATTTAAGAGGGACTGTAGTGAAAGTTCCCATGAGTGCTCAGAAACTGAGTGCTCATAAGCCTTCTGAACTCTATAGAAAAGACCAGCACCACTCCCTTTATTTCAGGATTATAACAACAGCAGTAAATATATCCAACACCAAAATAAAGTTAAAAGTACCGCACCTTAAGTGGAGCTGGGGAAAAGTAGGGACAGGGGTTTGGATTTCCCTTGAATATGTGCCAAAGAAAGACTTGCATTTATATAGCACTTTTCACAACTACCAAATGCTTTAAAGCACTTTATAAGCCAATTAAATATTTTTTGAGGTGTAGTCACTGTTGTAATGTAGGACACATTGCAACAATATGTGCTGCTGGCTTGCAAAAACATGAATATGATAATGGCCAGATAATCGATATTTTTTGTTGTGTTGCTGGATGAAGGATAAATATTGGCCCAGGATGTCAGTGATATCTCCCCTGATTTTCTTTGGGATTTAGGATCTTTTATACTCCCCGAACCAGACAGCCAGGCCTCTGTTTGACTTCTCCTCCCTCTGTACCGCACTGGAGTTTCAAGCCTTAATACTAGTTATCACCCAGCAGTGGACCTTTTATCTGGAGCCTTACAATTTCGAGTCAAATGTGGTACCAACTGAGCCACAATTAAAATGGCTTGTTGAAATGAGAGTATTTAAGATAGGGTATTAACTGAACCTTTGAGAACCAGAATGACAGACCTCCCAGCAAATCGATATTTGGTTGCTTGCACTCGACACCTTACTAACAAGATACATTGTGAAATGTTAATGCTGAAAACATTTGACCACCATTTTCAGTTCTCCAGGGTCTTGTGGCACCAACACAACATGCCATGGAATTGACTTCTAGGTGCGAATCCCATAGGTTTGAGAATTTAAATTCAATGTTTAAATATCTGGCAATAAAAACTGCATCAGTAAAAGTGGTTTGAATTCAATAATGGTATTTTATTTATGAAACATATTCACAGCTCAAATGCTGAGTTAGATTGCTGTAAAAACTTAACTCGTTCACCAATGCCCTTTAGGGAATGAAAGCTGCCAGTCTATCAAGTCTGGCCTACATGTGGTCCAGTCTCACAGCAATATGGCTGAATCCCAACAGCTCAGTGGCCTATCAAATAACTCAGCTGTACCACTTGCTCAAGTGACTAGAGATTGGCATTAAATGCCGACCTTGCCAATGACACCAACATCCTGAGAATGAATTTTAAAAACCTGACTTTGTTGAACTATCATAGACAAACAAAATGAAGTCTCCTGCCAGTGTTTTAACAAGTGCGTTAAAAGTAGCATGCAAAGGAATTTCTACTTCCAGAAAACCTTCTGACTTGCCACACGATTTATTGAATAAAAAGGTATACAATTGCCTGAAATATGGAGACCAGTGGCTTTTAAGCAAATGTTCAGAAATAATTTTTACTGAAACTTGCTTTATATCCTACAGACTAGATGACTTACTGCATCATTGTCATTTGACTTTTCCCTATAATCAAGGTCTTCTTAAGGTCTTTATAAAATTATAATGTAGCAATTTGTAGAAATGTACAGCTGCATTGATCAGGAACTTCTCACATAAACATTGCTAAATAGGAAGAGTTCAGTAGAAGGATAAATAAAAAATGTTCTTCTGAAATGTGAGAGCTTAAAATAAATGAGAGGGACCTTTTGTCTGATCTCTTCTTGATGGATGATAGAATTTAGTTCACCTTTTATTCCTCAACCTCAGACCTGCATGTTTTTGTTTTAAATAGCAGACCATTGTATTTCAAGACTGTTGTTCTCAGCTTCAAAACAGGATATGTTTCAAGGCTGTTTGGCAGATATGTTAGATTTTCTCCAAAGCTAACTAAAATAAACTGACATTAACACTGACATTCTTAAACAAATTCAAACACTTGATACAACCATTATTGTAATTTTTAAACTTTTGCAGCATCCTGACATCATTCACACTATTTTATGTGCCTCAAGACTGGTGCCATTTCTGATTATGTATCAGTTACATTAATTAGAAGAGCGACATATAGGCAATATTGAAGGGAGACACATTTTGTGATTCAAATGATTTTGAGCAGAATTCATTTGGTACATTGTTTACTGAAACAGAAAAAGAACAGCCTCAGAAAAGGGCCATTTCTAGTGGCTTGCAGTGAGACTGCAGTTACAGTGTATAAACAGCATGATGTTTCTGACCTGACACTAGAGCAAAATAAACTGAATGTTTTCAGCTTAGCTGCACTGAATTCTGTCAGTTTAGATTTATAGAGGGATAATTTTAACTTCAGAACCATAAGAGGCAATGTTGGATCAGCTGTCCATTATAACTCTCTCCTGATTTTAATTTTCATTAAAAATTGTAAAAAGCTAAAACCAAGTGAGATGGATAACAGGCAGATGAATCAATACCATCCATTTAACATAACTGCACAATCAGATTCACTCTCTTCAAACCTGTGTGTTTAGAGTCATTGTGAGGGTGTAACTGCTTCCTGTTGATGCTAAGCTTGTAGGACATAGACCATAAGACCATAAGACATAGGAGCAGAAACTGGCCTACTCAGCCCATCGAGTCTCCTCCTCCTGATAAGTTTCTCAACCCCATTCTCTCGCTTTCTCACTGTAACCCTTGATCCCCTTGACAATCAAGAACCTATCTATCTCTGTCTTAAATATACTCAATGACCTGGCCTCCACAGCCTTCTGTGGCAGTGAATTCCATAAATTCACCACTCTCTGGCTAAAGATGTTTCTTCTTATCTCCATTCTAAAAGGTCTTCCCATTACTCTAAGGCTATGCCCTCGGTCCTTGTCTCTCCTACCAATGGAAGCATCTTCCCAACATCCACACTGTCCAGGCCATTCAGTATTCTGTAAGTTTCAATTAGTCATGCCCCCGCCCCCCCCACCACTCTAAACTCCATCGAGTATAGACCTAGAGTCCTCAAATTTTTCTCATATGTTAAGCTTTTCATTCCTGGGACCATTCTTGTGAACTTCCTCTGAACCCACTCCAGGGCCAGTACATCCTTCCTGAGGTATGGGGCGTAAAACTGCGCACAATACTCCAAATGTGCCCTGACCAGAGCCTTATAAAGCCTCAGTAGTATATCCCTGCTTTTATATTCAAGTCCTATCAAAATAAATGCCAAAGTTGCATTTGCCTTCCTAACTACTGATTCAACCTGCAAGTTTACCTTGAGAGAATCCTGGGCTAGAACTTCGAAATCTCTTTGCACTTCAGGTTTCTGAATTTTCTCCCCATTTAGAAAATAGTCCATGCTTTTATTATTCTTACCAAAGTGCATGGCCTCACACTTTCGCACATTGTACTCCATCTGCCACTCCTTTGCCCACTCTCCTAACCTGTCCAAATCCTTCTGCAGCCTCCCCAACTCCTCAATACTACCTGTCCCTCCACCTACCTTTGTATCGTCTGCAAACTTAGCCAGAATGCCCACAGTTCCTTCATCTAGATCATTAACGTACAAAGTGAAAAGTTGTGGTCCCAACACTGACCCTTGTGGAACACCACTTGTCACCAGCTGCCATCCTGAGGAAGACCCTTTTATCCCCACTCTCTGCTTTCTGCCAGACAGCCAATCTTCTATCCATGCTAGCACCTTGCCTCTAACACCATGGGCCCTTATCTAACTCAGCAGCCTCTTGTGCAGTACCTTGTCAAAGGCCTTCTTGAAGTCCAGGTAGATAACATCCATTGCCTCTCCTTGGTCTAACCTGCTCTTTACTTTCTCAAAGAATTCTTGCAGACTCATCAGGCATGACCTCCCCTTGATGAAACCATGCTGACTTTGCCCTATTTTAGCATGCACTTTCAAGTATTCAGAAATTTCATCCTTCATAATGGACTCCAAAATCTTACCACGACTGAGGTTAGGCTAATCAGTCTATAATTTTCCATCTTTTGCCTTACTCTCTTTTTAAACAGGGGTGTCATGTTAGTGATTTTCCAGTCCTCTGGGACCATCCCTGACTCTAGCAGTTCCTGAAAGATCACCCCTCTGCCTCCACTATCTCTTCAGCTATCTCCTTAAGAACTCTGGGATGTAGTCCATCTGGTCCTGGTGACTTATCCACCTTCAGGCCATTCAGTTTATCTAGCATCTTCTCCTTGATGATGGCCACCATACTCAGGTCTGCCCCCTGTTTTAAATATTTAGGGTATGCTCTTTTCTACCACTGTGAAGACTGACCTGAAGTAATTATTTAGTTCCTCAGCCATTTCCTTGTTCCCCACTACTATCTTTCCAGCATCATTTTCCAGTGGTCCAATGTCCACTTTTGCCTCTCTTTTGCCATTTATAAGTCTAAAGAAACTCTTAAAGTCCTCCTTCATGTTGCTGACTAGCTCACCTTCATATTTTATCTTCTCCCTCCTTATTTCTTTTTCCCTTGCCCTCCGTCGGACGAAGCCAAGAGCTGAGGCTCCTCTGTTCCTGACTGCAGGATCCCTCTACCTGCCTCGCTTACAGTCACACCCTGCTGTACCTGGCCACTGACCAAAATTGAAGTACTTCATCTACCAGGTGTGAATACCTCCTGAAACACAGCACCCAGGTACCTCTCCTCCCCTCCCCCCCCCCCCCCCCCCCCCCCCCCCATTATGCTCCATATTCTGCTGCAGATATGGAAACTAAGCTGAAGGATTCAGAGGAAACTCACTAGTTATAGTGTGCTTGCCTCATTTAACTATTTACCACATGTGTTGGGTGCTTCTGCAGGTCTAATTCTTACCATATAGAAGCTAACATAAGTATTACTTGAGCAAGTAGAAATACTAATATGCAAAAGCTGACACCTTGGTGGCAAGCCATCCACTTTGCAAAATGAAAACCAGTGGATGTCAGATTTTTTCCTGCTCTGGGAAGGCAAGTGCAGCATGGATTTGGGCCCATGTCCCCAAAAGCAGAGCATCATCTGCCATGGGGTCAGCCAAGACTTGGTTTGAAGAACTGCCTCTGTTCACTGGGACTTTTCTCATTTAGGCCCACTATTATTTGGTCATCCAGCATCCAAGCCCTTTATTCCTGCATGCCAACTTGTCCTAAGGTGCCTCCGCTATCTGCCCCCAAAGACGCTTATATCACCTGCCAGCTCATGTCGTTATGCACCCACCATGCAAAAGCCCCTTTCTATGCTCTGTGTCAATTCACAAAAAAACTCCTGCCCCCACCAACCTCCAATGGCCCCTTATCCCCCATGCCAAATCATGACCCCCCGACCCAACCACATTGCCCATTATGGCCCCCATGCCAACTCATGCCATCTTGCCTACTATCCACCTGAGGTGGCTCTCAAAAGCCATGAAGTAAAATAACTTGCTGTAGGAAGGATGTTGTGAAACTTGAAAGGGCTCAGAAAAGATTTACAAGGATGTTGCCAGGGTTGGAGGGTTTGAGCTACAGGGAGAGGTTGAATAGGCTGGGGCTATTTTCCCTGGAACATTGGAGGCTGAGGGTCACCTTATAGAGATTTGTGAAATCATGAGCGGCGTGGATCGGGTGAATAGCCAAGGTCTTTTCCGCAGGGTGGGGGACTTCAAAACTAGAGGGCATAGGTTTATGGTGAGAGAGTAAAGGTTTAAAAGGGATGTAACAGGGAACTTTATTATGCAGAGGATGGTGCATGTGTGGAACAAGCTACCAGAGGAAATGGTAAAGGCTGGTACAATTACAACATTTAAAAGACATCTGGATGGTTACCTGAACAGGAAGGGTTTAGAGGGATACGGGCCAGATGCTGGCAAATGGAACAAGACTAATTTAAGATATCTGGTCAGCATGGATGAGTTGGACCAAAGGGCCTGTTTCCGTGCTGTATATCACTAAGATCCCTATGACACTAAACCTCTGAAAACGTCAGCCTTCCTGCTCCTCTGATGCTGCTTGGCCTGCTGTGTTCATCCAGCTCTACACCTTGTTATCTCAGATTCTCCAGCATCTGCAGTTCCTACTATCTCTGAAGATGTATTCCTGATTTCATTTTGCAGATCTGATGGTAAATACGATCTAATTATGTAAGGTCATTCAAACTTGTTTTTCCTATTTTGAAGTGATTTGTTTCTTGTATAAATGGAAAGAAACTTCCATTCAAATCCTACATGATAAACAACTCACACTTTAATACAAACAAAAACAAAGTTGCTGGAAATGCTCAGCAGGTCTGGCAGAATCTGTGAAGGAAAAACAGAGTTAACGTTTCGGGTCTGGTGACCCTTCCTCAGACCCTTCCTCAGAACTGTTCTGAGGAAGGGTCACCGGACCCGAAACATTAACTTGGTTTTTTTTCCTTCACAGATGCTGCCAGATCTGCTGAGCTTTTCCAGCAACTTTGTTTTTGCTCCTGATTCACAGCATCCACAGTTCTTTCAGTTTTTATTTCACACTTTAATAGCCTCTTTAAGCTATTTATCAAACTTTGAACTCAGAACATCATTCCACACCCCACTCAGATAATTGTAGCTTTAGGATATCAAGCAAGCATTCATTAAGGCCTCTTAGGGAAATTACAACTACTGAAACTGCAGAACACTTTCTTTTTAAATACACACACAGTTTTTTTTAACTTTTAAAGGACTGGAAACATTACAAACTTCACATAATGACAGTTAAACACGCCTTAGATGACTTATAATGGCCTTTACATCTATTCCAAAAATTTGTGACTCACACATGATCTAAGTCCCTTGGAGCAGCTAAAATGGGATCTGTTTGACTCACCACCAGGCTCAAATGGTCAGATACATTTGGAAATGAGAGCACAAATTCCACAATTATGTCCCACCATTTTGGAAGAATTGTGGACCTCACTACTGTGTTTGCTCAATTATACAATTAATGCCTAGAATCATAGAGTCCTTAAGGTGTGGAAGCAGGCCATTCAGCCCATCAGGCCCACAACAATCCTCCAAAGAGCATCTCACCCAGACCACATTTCCCAGGCTAATCCACCGAGCCTGCACATCCCTAGACACTATGGACAATTTAGCATGGCCAATCCACCTATCCTGCACATCTTTGGATTGTGGGAGGAAACAGGAGCAACTGGAAGAAACCCACACAGACACGGGGAGAATGTGCAAACTCCACACAGATGAGATGTGGAGGTGCCAGTATTGGACTAGGTTAGACAAGGTCAGAAGTCACAATGACACCAGGCTGTAGTCCAACAGGTTTATTTGAAATCACAAGCTTTTAGAGTACTGCTCCTTTGTCAGGTGGAATGAAGAAAAGCATCCAGGCACATAATTTGCAGGCAGAGATCTAAAGCTCATACAAATGGTGTGAGTGGGGTGTCAAATTATAAGCCTCTGCAGGTGATCAAAAATGTCAGATGGTGTGAGTAAAGTGTCACCAGCTGAATAACAAGCAAATAATCTAATTAATTGAGACAGAGAAAATTACAAAAATATTAAAAATAAGGTGGCGCTGAAAACAAATCAAATGACTAGAATAACATGATAGGTATTAGAGTCCCATGCTGAGGGTCTAACCAAAGTAATAAGCAATCCTAAACTGTATGAGAAAATTAAGGTAGACAGATCATAACAAATTACCTTACCATGATTATAACCTGGTGTCATGTGACTTCTGAACTTATCCACACAGATAGTCACCTAAGGCTGGGATCAAACCCAGGTCCCTGGCACTGTGAGGCAGTAATACTAACCACTGAGCCAACGTAATACATAGTTGCCAAGAACAGAAAGTGCTATCTACTGCACTTCTCTTTAAAATGTAGGGTTTCTCAGTGTTCTTTCCAGTTTTAACCTAGAAGATTCACACCGTTGATTGAGAACCAACTTTAATCAGCTATGGCATTACTTACGTAGTAGGTTTTACAATATGATAGGGTGTCAGATTGGCATGGATAGACTAAGTTCAGACAGCCAAAAGCATTTCATGATAGCTATCCTCTTGGGGACATGATTCACTTGCACTGCACTTGTTCAATGTCCCTTAATGTCTGACTGAACAGCATTGTGACAGTAACTTCAACATGTGGTTTGCAAGAATTCAAGCAGGAAGACGGCTCACTGAAACCTTTCTCCGATGCAGTTAGGGATGGCAAATAATGGCCTGCCTTGTCAGTGATTTCCATGATTTGAGAATGACCCAAAACACAGGAAGTTGACTCGTGCAAATTTGGGATGAAGAGAAAGTTTGGACATCAGCCATTCCAGAATGCAAGAAAAATGCCATTTGGCATGGTTTCGACATCAGATAAGCAAATTCAGGAGGTCTCTCATAGGACCAGGAGTAGGCCATTCAGCCCCTTGAGCCTACTTTAACATTCAATGAGATCATGGTGGATACCCCTCACTTTGGCCCATATCCCTCAATATCTTTTATTAACAAAACTTTATCTAACTCAGATTTATAATTAACAACTGATCCAGCATCAACCACCCTTTGAATGTAGAAGTGCTTCCTAATGTCTCTCCTGAACGGTCTGGACCTCATTCTCCAACTATAGCTCCTCGTTCTAGAATCCCCAACATATGGAAAAACTTTATCCTTATCTACCCTGTCTTTTCCTGTTACTATTCCTCTTGACTCTCAATGAATGATTCTACAGGTGAAGCATTAAGCGGAAATGATTGCATATTTTAAGCAGATGGCTGATGTCTGATTATTTCTTTAAAAAAAGAGAGCCGGAAGGGAAGGTTTTGAAAGACCATTTGAGAAGCCAGTTGAAGTTATTTAATTAGATGAAAACGATCTTTACAATACTACCACCGTGATTCATTGTGACACATGTAAAGGGCACTTTTAGTGAGACAACGCAATGAAAAGATCAATTAAATGGGACAAATTAGATATCTGTCAAGTTCCCTGAGAGAAATCACATCACTTCAAGAATCAAATCTCTCTGATCTGCTCTGCAGTCTCTCAATCGATTTCATTAAAGTCATTTATTTTGTCCAGGAATATCATTGATTCGTTATTATAAATGAGGAGTATGACTGTGGTTGGAGGTTAAGCAATCGACTTTACCGTTGATTAATCTTCTCTAATTGCGATATATCATTGAACTAATCAGTGTGTAAAGGCAGGCTCTCACCATTTTCTATGTGCTTTTGAAAACTAAGACAGAAATGGAGTGGAAGAGATTTCAATACCTTATAAAGCTCTTCCATCTACAGGCTTGAGTAAACCATCTAAGCTGACAAATCAGTGCAGCAACAAGAGAAAAAATATATGACAGAGGTGTTGCTTTTTTGAACGAACTGTCAAGCCAAGTCACCACCTACCCTTCCAGTGAATTTAACATTTTTCAAACAAGAGTGGTGGGTGTTCTCTTGTTGTCCTAGCCAGTACTTATCCCTCAACCAAAACCATCGCAATAGTCTACTTGGCTATTTGCAAATTCTGTGATGTGGAATCTGCTGCCATGTTTCCTCACTCTACAACATTGTCTACATTTTCAAGACAGCTAATTGAAACTTTGGAGCATCCTAAGTATTTGAAAAGTTTAAGTGCAAATTCATTCACATGTGAACTTTGAACACTTCATTGGTAGAACCTGACTTCAATTTCAGCACATACCACTGGAGGATTTCCTGCTTCTGCTGAGTACGTCAAGTCATCATAGTCTCACCAGACCATAGGGCTGCTATCTCATTAGAGAGAAAGAGATGACTGGCAGTGCTTTAATCTGAGGGCCACGACACCTCAGGCAAGGGGCAAGGTTGAGAAGGAGAGTCCCGCATGGTAACCTCAGCTGGTGTGGGGATTGAACCCACACACTGTTGGCATCACACTGTTTCACAAACCAACCATCCAGCCAACTGAGATAAACAAACCTCTATGACAGGTATGTTGGGCCAATATGTAATGAGTTTCAGTCAGAGAACACTTTAGATAGCTACTTCCCAAAATTTGGCATTAGATGACATTAAAAGACTAAACTTTCCAGTTGTATGTTACATAAGAACATAAGAACTAGGAGCAGGAGTAGGCCATCTGGCCCTTCAAGCCTGCCCCGCCATTTAATAAGATCATGGCTGATCTTTTTGAGACTCAGTCCACTTACCCGCCCACTCACCATAACCCTTAATTCCTTTACTATTCAAAAATTTATCTAGCCTTGCCTTAAACACATTCAGTGAGGTAGCTTCAACTGCTTCACTGGGCAGGGAATTCCACAGATTCACAACCCTTTGGGTGAAGAAGTTCCTCCTGACCTCAGTCCTACATCTGCTTCCCTTTATTTTGAGGTGATGCCCCCTAGTCCTAGTTTCACCTGCTAGTGGAAACAACCTCCCTGCCTCCACCTTATCTATTCCCTTCATAATCTTAAATGTTTCTATAAGATCTCCCCTCATTCTTCTGAATTCCAATGAGTATAATCCCAGTCTACTCAGTCTCTCCTCATAATCCAACCCTCTCAACTCTGGAATTAACCGAGTGAATCTCCTCTGCACCCCCTCCAGTGCTAGTATATCTCTTCTCAAGTAAGGAGACCAAAACTGCACACAGTTCCTGACGTAAACATATGTCCATCAAGAAACCATATGGGAAGCTAATGATTTTATGTCCAGGCAGAAAGTCATGAGCTGTGGCCATGTAATTCTTTGCTACACATTCATGATAAAAGAAGCTTCACACCACCAATCCACAGATGGTAAATTTAACTTGCATTGTATTCTCACTTGAGGAGGCCATATTCTTTGCTCGTGCACAAGATTGTTGATGTCTGACATTGGGGTTAAAGTGGACTGTTGAGACAAAACAACAAAAGCTTTTCGCTAAAAGTCATAAACAAGGTCGTGCACATTCTTGATAATGAAGTGTCCAATGTGAACTATGCCTTATTGACCAGAAATAACTTTACTAAACTTGATGAGAAAAATCCATCATGCACCACAATTACAACTAACCATGAACAGCCAGTCTGTCATTGGAAGCCAAGTTGAAAAGCAAGAAGCAACACTGTTTTCCTTCTATTAAATTAAATAATCTCAACTACTTTAAGCAAATGTACTGTTACAAATTATGGTTATGACATAAGTTTTGTAAAGAATTCTAATTTGTCTTTATAATAAACACAAAGCATCTTATAAAATGGCATATATATATATACATATATATGTATATATAATCAATATAAAATCCCAGAAATCACATGATTCCCATTGTGGACTCCTGGTACAAGGATCAGTCTGTACTTTATCTCAGGAAGAAATCGCAAAAGATCTTTTGAAATTGAGTGTACAGTTCCAAGAATAAACAGAAACATCTAGGCAATTGTTTCAACTCATCAAAAACCTGACAGAAATGAGAGCCATCCAAGCTAACAGATGAGATAGTTAAAATAAAAACCCAAACTGAAAGACAATGAATGTAAAATACAAACTGAAAGAACTATGGATGCTGGAAATCTGAGACAAAAATAGAAATTTCTGGAAAAGCTCAGCAGGTTAGGGAGCATCTGTGGAGACAATGAATGTCTCCAGATGTAGACTAACCCAATTTGGTACCCAATATCTAACATAGAAGCAAATTAAACAGTTTTGAAAAAGCACTGTAACTAATTTTTGAACTGTATAGAAGTCTGGGACTGTGAGCAATCGTTGTGTGTGCAGGTGTTCAGGAAAATCTTCTCAACATCATGAGAGAAACATATAATGCAGACATTGCTTCTCACAGAAAGACAAGGGAAGGTATCCAAGGTAGACAAACAGGAGGCTGGAAGAACACAGCCAACCAGGCAGCATCTGGAGGAAAGGAGAAGTCAACGTTTCTGGTATTACCCTTCCTCAGGACTGGATGTGGGGGTAGGAGGAGCTACAGATAAAGAGGGTGGCACCAGAATGGTGGTGATAGGTGGAGCAGGTTTGGTTCATGGTATGGTCAAAGAGCTGAAGGGCTGAAGAGGTAGCCAAGGCTGTTTTGCTGAATAAGGCTCCCCCCCTCAAAAAAAAACAATTTCAGGCAGAACATAATTCTTAACTCTTCTTCTTTCATCTTTGCCTTTGTGTCCATTTTCTTGGAAGCAGGAGCCCTTTTCCCACTCAACAGACCCTTCCACTCATCTCCAAATCTTGCCCTCCAACTGGACTCCTAACTGTGGCCCCTTACCTGCTCTTGGTCTTCTGATTGAGGACTGATGATGTAACATTGTCAGCCTAAATTTCTCTGCTCTTCTCACCTGCTCGAACCTGTCTCCTTCTGAAGCGCTGCGCTGCATTCTTTCAGGACAATCTCTGACTTGGTTTTTAAACCCACTGACAAGAGTGATGTTGTTGTCACCTGGAATACACCAACCTGTACAGGTTGAGCACTACCTCTCAGATATTTCTTATCTTCCCTGGACCGTGATTGCACAACTGGACAACAAGCCCAAAGACTTGTTTCAAGGACTGTCACTGACCTCACCTCCTCTGGAGATCTTTCTTCCAAAACTTCTCATTTCAGAGCCTACTAACCCTGAACAGTGCCCTGTTTCTCCCCTCCTCCTAACTGCCCAAACTGCTTCTTCCTCACTGTGAAGATGGGAGGCCTCTACACCTCAATGCCTCACCAAGATGGTCTAAGGGATCTCCACATCGTCTTGGAACAGAGACTGATCACTCCCTATCCAAAACCATTTTCCTCCATCTGGTTGAGTTTATTCCCATATTTAAAAATTTCACCATTAACATTGATCAATTTTCCAAATTAAAGGTGCGGCTATGGGTACAAACACGACCCTAGTTATGCTTGTCTTTTTCTGAGATATGCGGAATATTTCTTGTTCTAGTTCTACATGGAGTTCTTCCTACAACCTTTCCTCCAGTTTGTCAATTACTGAATTGGTGCCATTTCCTGCTCTTGTTCCGAACTGGAAACAAAATAATCAACTTTCCTTCCAACTTCCATCCTTGTCTCACCTTTACCTTGTCCATCTCCCACTCTTCACTTCACTTCTTTGATTCTTGTTCTATATTTCTGGGAACAGGCTGCCCACCAATATCCTTTCCAAACCCACTTGCTCCCACAGTTACCTCAACTACACTCCCTCAAACACTGATTTCTGTAAGGACTGATTCTCATTCTCCCAGTTTCTCCACTTCCATTGTATCTGTTCTGACACTATTACTTTCCACAATGGCTCTTCCAACAAGTCTTCCTTTTACCTAACCAAGTATTCTTCCCTCTTTGGCCCTGATCTCTGTCAAAAGCATTTCTTACATTGCTATCCTCAACTGCCACTTCTCTTTTCCAGGATCATGCTGGGGATCTCATTGTCCTCACTTTCTATCCCATATGCCTCCACATTCAAAGGACCATTCTCTGTCGTTTATGCCAGATCCAGTGTAATGTAACCAGCAGACATATCTTCCCCATCGCTGTGGTCAACGTTCCATGGGGAACAGTCATCCTAGAATACTCCTGTCTACTCAAATATGACCTCCGACAACTTATTAGTCATCATTCCCTCCTCACAAACTCCACCAACATCAAAAAAAAACCTTCTTATGCAATCGCAGAAGGTTTAGCATAATCCCTTTTCCCTCCTTCCTCCACGCTATCTATACATTGAAATTCTACTTCCAGGTGAAGAGGCAACTTATTTGTACTTCTTTCAATCTAATAGATTGAAGCTGCTCCTCATAATGTGGTCCCCTTTACACTGGGGAAACTAAACACAGACTGAATAATCATTTTGCAGAATGAATCTGCTCAGTCCTCAAGAATAATTGCTGATTTTCTCGTCATTTGCCATTGCAATACCCCATCCTGCAATTATGCTCAAATTCCTGTCCCAACTTTCTGCAGTGTTCTGGTGAAACTCAATGCAAACTGTGGAATAGCAGCTCATTCCCTGTTTCAGCACTTTACAGCCACCTGGACACAACATTAACTCAGACCATGAACACTGTCCCCATTTTGACATTTCTTCCCCTCTCACCCAATATCTATTTCTTTTTGTAGCTTTGCTTCTGGTCAGAGTTCATCTTTATTCTATCATTATTTATTTTTATTCTATCACTATCCTCTAGATTTTTGCTTCATTTTCTCTGCAACTGATACCACTCACAGTGTCATTTGTTCTGTAACACATTTGAACTCCAATCTCCCTTAACTTTTCGCTGACCTGCCATTCTATTGCACTCTCTCCTCCCCACTTTCAATGGCATAAACCCACAACTTTTCCATCTCTCTTCAGTTCTGAAGAAGAGTCATTGTCCGCAAAATCGTAACTGTGTTTCTCTCCCCATAGATGCTACCAGATTTATTTTGCTTCCATTTTACCGAAAAAGCCACAAACTGTTGGGCTGTAAAAGTGAAATGAAAGCGGTTCCATCAGTCACAGGACTTAAATAACATGAAGCACGGTGGCTGCTGGAGATCTGAAACAGAGAGAAAAACGGAAATTGCTGGTGAAACTCAACGGGTCTGGCAGCATCAGACTCAAAACATTAGCTCTTCTTTGCTCCCACAGATGCTGCCAAGCCTGCTGACTTTCTCCAATAATTTCTGCTTTGATTTTAGTCACGGGACTAGTTATTTTTAATCTGTGCGAGTAATCTTGAACTTTTCAACTAAAGAAGCTATTGTCACTGCTGAACCTGATTTCAAATTTTCTTCCCCTTCCATTTGGAAAAAGATTCTTCAGCAAACTATCCGTAACTCATTTACTTACTTAAATCTTTGTATCCATATTTCAGCTTATAACATCTTTACTTTTTATTTTTTAAAAAAATTACAGAAATTGTTGTGCAATAAACTAACATTTTAAAGGACAGAGGCTGTCAGTTAATTTTAAATTGAAACACTTGAAGACTAAATAGGAGCAGAAAGGAGCATGTATAAATTCTTATTTCAGGGACTACACTGAAGACACATCTGGTGTATAATTGTTTCAATAAAATGAGCGACTTTTGAAGCTAAGGTAAAAATGATCATCTCATAAAAGCGAGCCTTTGGCACAAACCTATTCTTGTTGAAAGATTCATGCCTGTCCTAATTATTTTAATTTCACTCATTGCTCCCAAAAATGAATGGTGGAGCTTGTTGTTTGTAATGCTAAAATAGTTGTTGACCATAACATTCTGCTGCAGTTAACATTGTTAAATATCCACAGAATCTGTGACTGTTATGTGAATTTTTTTTTGTCAAGTGCCATCGTCATAAAAATTATGTCTGCTTGTCCTCTGCTGTTGCGAAATATTGGAAGTAAATCATGAACCTTATTGAAGTGGAGAACCCATAGTTTCGATCCACACTTCAGCTCTGCAGATATAAGGGGGTGGAATAGATTTTAGGATTCATTCACAGATTCCAGATTGTGGTAACAGCCTCATCTCAACATTCTCAGAATCTGGTAGCCGCCTTTAGGCCAACCATCATATTAATCTTCAGCACTATGGATCCAATTTCTTATGATGCTGATGGCTGGAGTCCATTTCTCTGGATGGCAAAAGCAGCAGTTGGCATTTGGGCACAGGGTACTATGCCCGTGGAATATGGGAGGTGAGATAAGATGTTCCAAAGCACTGATCGTGTCACATTTGCAGACCGCAGACTAGCTGCCAATTGACAATAGTTACATGTACCATAGCCTTCCAATCCAGCAAGACCATCTGTGAGCTTCCATGGCCTAGATCTCTGATGGCACTAAGAAGGGATACTCTAATTGGTGATAGAAGCATACCTGTGGGCACACAGAAGAGCATAAAGTCAGAAAAGGCAAAGGCAGCCATTTGAACTTTGCAATTGTTGCATTAAAGTAGACTGTGCATTGAAAAGATGTTTTGTTATTCATTCCTTCAGGAAAAGGAGCACTTATTTGATGCTGGGTGAAATTTTAACTCAGTTGAAAACCCAATCACCTGTGTAGCATTAAGATTTGGCTCATTCACTCAGATGACCGACACAGATATCACAGCAATGAGAGCTGATGTTCGGTCCAGTGGGTGGCTGATTGAGAGGGTGTCCTTTTATTGTATGTCATGGATAAAAAGATGCAATGCCAAAGGTGAACACTTAAGCAAAGGAGAATTCTGAGATTAGCTGCTTGCAGCAGTGATTGGAGGCCTGTGTTTGGATCATCTAATGGTTTACTTCATGTGGTCTTGGATATCAACAGCACAAGAAAGCTGTAAAAGCAGAAAATCTGACTAGGGTAGGGAAATTTACATTAGCAGCTTTCTTCATTATTGCGTACTGAGAAATTACAATAGAAAAGGAAATAGATGCTTTGTTGCAATATCTTTATTAGAACTTTGTTGTAAAATCAAATAATATGAATACACAGGAAAATTAAGAAGTGCATGTCATGTCTGTCATGATACTATACAACCAACAGTATAATTTTCTGCCCTCCCCATGCTTGCACTGCCAATTTTCACACACATCTGTTGGCATAGTCCTAGTGCCACTGTTCATCGAGTTATTTCAGGGTTTTGCTCAGATTCCATGCTGCATTTAACTATTCTGTAATAAAATTTCTAAATAAATTTTAGGAATTCCAAGGTAACATGAATGCCAACATACATTGACTTCATGTTTTTGTTCAGTTATAGAACCAAATGCAATTGGTCTGAGTACTAATATTAACATAATTTATGTATAATAAAGATAATTTATTCATGAAGATAAGAATATTAAGGACCACTGAGTACCAGTTTTCCTAGAAAGCCGAGCAGTTGGAGTTTAGTCAAAGTACACTGTTTTAAAAATACGAGGTAGGATAAACAAAAAGTGGCCCTGATTACAAATAACAACACACTTAACATTGGCTATGGGCTTGGCCCATTTTGAGATTTTGGAAATGCATATGCCATAAAAAGACATTCACTGTGTCTTGTTGGATGCACTTGAAGCAATCCTGGACAGCTGAGATACTCTGTATATTAAAAGAAGAATACTCTAGGGGATTAAGAGAAGATGCAATTGCAGGGTTTCAAGATTGGTGGTGGGGTCATGTATGGAAATGGAAGAAAGAGCCTTAGGCAACAGTTTTCCATCTTATTTTCTCCAGCCCAGAAAAGCACCACTGTTACTCTTGGCTGCGGAAAAATAATTATAAAACTTATCTTTATTAATTTCTTTACTCTGACCACCAAATCAGACTGGGTGAAGCATCTACAGTGCTCAGCTCAGTAGGCTGTTAAATTTGTATTAGAGAATTAATGTATATAATATGACCCAAATTTGCATAGACTAATAAGGATACTGCTTCATTCAGCCAGATCTCAGCTGTCCAGGGGGTGGGTATGAAATGTGTGGGTATGGAATAGCAAATGCATGGCTGTAATTTGAACTTGGCTGCTTCCCCATTTTTGCCGGGTGAAGAGATTTAATATCACTCTTTACATGTCCTCCAGCTATAACGTGGGTCTGGACATATGTTTCAATCTAGTCTCATTAAATCTTTCATTCATTTGTGATCTTCTACAGCTGCATCACAAAGTGCATGGCATTGGCTAATCCAAGCATACATTTTTTGAACATTTTTGGCATTTCCTCACCCTCCACTATTCCAAGTACTCACCCACCCAAACCCATTGGCCGCCATAAAACAGGGACAGGCAACAATTCCTTTCTAAGGAGTTGGGTCGGTTATTGAAACCTTTGAAGGAGACCTCCTGTCTTCATTTTAACAAAGTATGTATGGTTTTACTGCCATCGCCTATCCTTACTGGGATATGAGTGCCAGATAATAGAATGGCTGAATGCATAATTACTTTGAAAGTACGGCTTGTGAACTAGAGGTTTCTTTCAGATTCCTGAAAATGGTGCCATTCACAACTTTCATAATTGTCCCCCAAAAATCCTTGTATCATTGCCTTCTTCCCAATGCCCCTTGTGATCGCTATTGTTCTCCATTCACATAAACAATTACCACTTGGAATCAGGAGTGCAGAGGACAATTTTTCTTTTCGCTGAGGCTAAGTGTCACAGTGGGTCTGACAAATGGGATGGACTTCCATTCAGACGCAGAGTTGTCTTTTTCACCCATTTACATTCTACAAAATATATTACCTGTGTATTTGTGGGGAATTTTTACTAGCAAGCTGTCAGGAAGCTCTGGCCCACACTCGGATGCTCTGCGCTCCATTGGCTGGGAGCTATATTTAAAAGGATAGCAGTTCATTTTCTGAGCTTCAGCACCATTGAAGGAGGTTACATCCTGGTCTCCTCTAAACTCTAGATACAGTAGAGAAGAGGCAGCAGTGAAATTTAGTGATCACTCACTTGAGTTGATCCTGCAGCTTGTCCATTGGCATCAGGATATCCGGTTCAGCAGGGATGGTAACAAGATGCAGGCCATCTGGGTGGAGGTAGACTGAGGTGACCAACATGCAGTTAACCTGGATGTAGTGTCACACAAAGATGAATGATCTGTTGCAGTCTGATAGAATGACTATCACTGTCTACTAATTCTTTAATGTGGAGGTGCCAGTCTTGGGCTGGGGTGGGCAAGGTCATAAATCACACAACATCAGGTTTAGTCTTACAGGTTCATTTGAAATCACAAGCTTTCAGAGTGCTGCTCCTTCATCAGATGATGAAGGAACTGCACTCTGAAAGCTACTAATTCTTTCCTTACTCTGTAACTGTGATCTATAATGATAAGGGCTGCACTATGGTTAGGGTTAAGGTTAAGGTTAGTGTTGGGGGGGGGGGTGCGGGCTCAAGAAAATTGCAATTATCAGGGAAGTAGTACTGCGTAAACCAAGATGGAACTGTGAGTTGACAAGTACCCAGGTCGCAATGGACTCCATCCTAGAGCCTTAAAACAAGTAGCTAATGAGATAGTTGATACATTGGTTTTAACTTTCCAAACCTCATTGGATTCTGGGAAGGTTCCTTTGGATTCAAAAATAGTCATGTAACACCTTTACTCATAAATTGAATTGCTTTATTGTCATTTTTTATTTTAACAGATGAATAGTGAAAAATTTAAAATGTCGTCACGCTCCAACACCAGCTTGAGCTCCAGAAGGTATTGAGATATAACTGAAATGTAACTAAAAACAGTGTTCTTCCTTCCTTCCTTCCTGTACTCTGCATGACATGGGGAGAGGGTCTTCATAACGGGCTTCCAGCCCACCAACGCCCCCTAGGGGTATCACACCAGGCCTACCATGCCACTGGCGATGCAACAGCCGCTCCCATTGATTTGCCAGAAATACTGAGTTGGGCCTATAGCATCGCCACAGCTGAAGCTTAACATCCCAATTCCGATGCCAACCACGAACTTCTCCACCGACCACAGGAGCCGCCCTGCTGTCACTGCCATCTTGAAAGCCAGTGCCACCGCCTCAAGTCCTGCACAGGTGGGCCCAGCAACGTTGAAGTCACCATGCTCTGGCACCATCTCTCGCCGCTGGGCCCATACTCCTTGCTGTCCCGCGCTCACTAAGGGCTCACTCTTTTACGTGCTGGACCTGTTCTCCTCCACCATGTTGGGCTTGCTCTCCCCAAGGATTCTACTCTTGCCATACCACTGCTGCATGTGCTCAGGGGGGCTGGGCCTGCTCTCACCCAGCAGAAGACACTGAAAAGACTTTTAAAGAGACAAAAGGAAAGGGAGCAAAAGAAAAGAGCAAAAGATTAAAAGAGAAGACAAAGAAAGCCGATGAAAGCAGAGGAGCTCCCAGGCCAGGATCTCGGAGGAGAAGGCAGAAAGCAGGAAATGACAGGCCAGTTAGCTTCACATTTGTCAGAGGGAAAGTGTTTGAAGCCATTATTAAAGACATTACAACAGAGAATTTGGTTAAGTTGAAGACAATCAGGCAGAGTCAACATAGAGTTAGCAAAGGGAAATTAAGTTTAATTAATTTATTGTAGTTCTTCGAAGAAGTAACTTGTGCTGCAGATAAAGAGGGACTAGTGGATGTACTGTATTTAGATTTCCAGAAGGCATTTGATAAGGTGCCACATAAAAGCTTGCTGTGGAAAATGTGTGAAGGGAGATTAGAGTAGGTGAACATTATGAGTGGAGAAGAAACAAAAAAGTCAGTGATGCACTTAGTTCCAATCCTGATTACTGGCATTGTTTTCCTTCTGGTTCCCTTGAGGATCCTTCCTATCAGTGTCTCTGAAGATGGGTTTCCCCTTTCCCCCTTTCGAAAAGAAAATCTACAGGGAGAGAGAGTCACTAACTGCTTGGAATGCTCTTGTACTTCTTCATTCACTAAAGAGGCAGAATTATTTCCACCTTCATAGCTTGGATATTTCTGCTGTATTGTCCAAACACAAAGCTGTCGCCACTCGCCCAGGACCAATCAAGAAATTGTTACTATGCTGAGTACTACTGAACACACACAACTGGTGCTAGTTAAGAAAAAAAAACTAATCGAGAGTCTATCATTGGGCGTGCCTGGCCTGAATGCACCCCTACGGAGACAAGGTGTGTAACTTGGAGATAAAGTGCAGAATGGGCTCCAATAACTCATTTATTTTGGAGAAAGGTAACACTGTGGTGCAGAGGTTATCACTGCTGCCTCACAGTGCCAGGGATCTGGGTTCAATTCCACCCTCGGGCAACTGTCTGTGTGGAGTTTGCACATTCTCCCTGTGTCTGTGTGGGTGTCCTTTGGGTGCTCAGGTTTCCTCCACAGTCCAAAGATGTGCAGATTAGGTGGATTGGCCATGCTAAATTGCCCATAGAATGCAGGGATGTGCAGGCTAGGTTGATCAACCATGGAGGTTACAGGGATAGGGTGGGGGGGTGCGATATGAGTCTGAGTGGTATGTTCTTCAGTGAGTCATTATGGACTTGTTAGGCTAAATGGCCTGTCCCCACACTGTAAGGGTTCTATAAACTGCAACATCTTCTTCCACAGTCTCTTGGTTTAAAGTAGTAAAGTGTCCCATGTTTTAGCCCATAGTCCAAAAAGTAAAAGTGTTTTTGACACCTTCATGTAAAGGATATTGGTGACTTACTCCCATAAACACTTGTGGACTGCTCCAGTTGAGCTTTGAATGAAGGTGCTGGTGGTGCCTTTTTCAGGCCCAAAAACATAGCATTCCTTTCCAATCCTAGCAGCTGCACATTACCCTATGGCAGCTGACAGATGCACCTGACAACTTCTGCAGTGATGTGAAGACATCTCCCTCATTGCTCTTGACTTGTCTAGAAATTCCTACACTATCTCTGTATGCCTTTTCTCTATAGATTGTTGGAACAAGATGGCAACAGAGTAGGACACTCCTGTCATAGCTCCTTTGATCTGCCTGTTCTTTTCTTCTCTTTTTCCTTTTATTTCTCTCTTTTTTCCTTCTTGCCTCCACTCAGCACCAGAGGCAAATCCTGGAGCAGTGGCAGGCGCCAGCAGGAGGTCCCCAGAGCAGCGAGCCCTGGAGAAGAGCATGGGCTGCAAACCCCCTAACAGTGTGAGCAGTGAACCTTGGTTCAGCATTTGGGCTGCAAGCTCCAGTATAGCATGAGCAGTGACATTGGAGCAGAGGATGGGCTGCGAGTCCCAGAACAGCGCGAGCAGTGAGACCTGGAGCAGAGTGTGGGCTGCGAGCCCTGGAGCAGAGTGTGGGCTGTGAG
>NC_063337.1:99038355-99066956 GCF_021869965.1 Rhincodon typus
GCTGCGAGCCCTGGAGCAGAGTGTGGGCTGTGAGCCCTGGAACAGCGTGAGTAGCGAACCCCAGAGCAGAGCGTGGGCTGCGAGCCCTGGAGCAGAGTGTGGGTTGTGAGCCCTGGAACAGTGTGAGCAGCGAACCCCAGAGCAGAGTGTGGGCTGCGAGCCCCGGAGTGGCATGGGGAAGCAGCCCCGGTACAGTGCACAGGCAGTGAGTCCTAGGCAGAGACCAGCATGGGCGAGGCACTCCTGACATTTATCTTGGAGCAGCTGAGTGCTGGTACGGAACAGACTGGAAGCTTGGAGCAGAGCAGGAATAGCTGTTAGACTGGGCTCTGGAGCAGGCCGTGAGACCACATGCGGAGGCGCTGTGCTGAGCTGCAACACCGTGATGTCTATTTGAAATTTCCTACATTACTGAAATGTCAACCCTTTAATGATGTCCTATTTTTAACTTATTTTCCAATTCTGTAAAGTAATGCAAGAAGGTTACCTCAGAGTACAATGGAACTTTGATCAGACAGGCCGGTGGGCCGAGGAAAAACAAATGGAGTTTAATTTAGATAAATGTGAGGTGCTGAATTTTTAGAAAGGTAAACCAGGGCTGGACATACACTTGATGGTAAGGATCTGGGGAATGTTGCTGAACAAAGAGATCTTTGAGTGCAGGTTCATAGTTCCTCGAAGATGGGGTCACAGATAGATAAGATAGTGAAAAAGGCTTTTGGTATACTTGTCTTTATCGGTCAGTGCATTGTGTACAGGAGTTGGGAGGTCATGTTGCAGCTGTGCAAGACATGGTTAGGTCACTTTTGGAGTACTGCATTCAATTCTGGTCTCCTTGCTATAGGAAATATGTAGTAAAACTTGAAAGGGTGCAGAACAGATTTATAAAGGATGTTGCCAGGGTTGGGAGTTTGCGCTTTAGGGAGATGCTGAATAGGCTGGGCCTACTTTCCCTGGAGTGTCGTGGGCTGAGGGGTGACCTTACAGATGTGCATAAAATCATGAAGGGTATGGATAGGATGAATGGACAAGGTCTTTTTCCCAGGGTAGGGGAGCCCAAAATTAGAAGGCATAAGTTTAAGGTGAGAAGGAAAGATTTAAAAGGGATCTAGGGGCAACTTTTTCATGCAGAAGGTAGTGCCTGTGCAGAATTATCTGCCAGAGCAAGTGGTGTAGTCTTGTCCAATTAGAACATTTAAAAGGCAATTGGATGGGCATGAGTAGGAAGGGTTTAGGGGGATATGGGCCAAATGCTTGCAAATGGGACTTGATTAATTTAGAATATCTGGTCAGCATGGACGAGTTGAATCAAAGAGACTGCTTCTGTGCTACATAATTCAATGACTCTATGACTTTATGACATAGGTATTTCAATATACTTTTTCTGCATCTCTCTCATGATGAGATTGATAAAGATCACAAGTAGATTTGTTTCTTCTTATTCTCTGCTGAGAAAATTTTCTGCCCAACTAAGCAATTACTGAAGAGGAAAATCTACTGTTGTGTATCAAAATCATCACCTGTTTTCAAATCCAAATCCAAGCATTTTGTAAAACCTTATCCCTCTCCGCCCTTGCATTAACAGTAAGGCGTTGGAGAAGTCCCAAAGAAATTCATCCCTTCCTTGTGGGGTATTCTGTAATTCCTTATGTCAACTGAAAAAAATCTCCCAAGTATGTCCCAAAATAAAAATAAACATCATCTTCAAATTTTACATGAGACTTCCCTTTGTGTCTTCATTTCCAGACCATGTATTCCAAAAAAAGTATCCCTGATTTAAGCCATTTAAATATGCTCAAAGACCAACTATGCACAAACTTAATTATGAGACTGGCTGTGTATTGTGGAAGCCATGATAGTATCAGGCTCATCTCACAGTGACTGTGGAGACATAGGTTTTGTTTTCACAAGTACTGGGTCCCACTTATGTCAATAATACTATTAGTAGATTAAATGAGTCAAACAATCCTATTAGATGAGTCAATGGGGCTAAATTATGAGTCAGCCTGAATTTCTAAAATGACTTTTCACTATTAATGATGTTAACGTGTCTTGTTTGACTATAACATCTCAACATGACTGAAGCATTTTCCTGTACCTGAGGTTTTTTTTAATCAGCGCTGGCTCATTGCAGGATAAAGCACACTGGGATTTTTATTTTGGGCATTATTTTATCTTTCAATTGCTGATTAATCTATTTGGTACAAATTAATGTAAAATATTAACAAAATAAGCATGGCATAACTTTTTTTTAAACGCCACTGGAAACTGGGATTCCATTCCTTTCTCCTCCAAAGTGTTGATTTTTTGTTTGGATATATGCTGTGGGAAATGCAACCTTCAAGTATTTCATCAAAGCTGTCAAGTATTAACCTTGATAGTATGTATCAATCATGCAATCTATGACCATGAAGGGGACAACAGCAGATTCCAATCTCAATCTCACTAGACATTCACACATGATTTTCAGAAAATTCTGTTCCACTTGAAATCAGCTTATGCATAGCTCTAAATTGAAAGTATATACTAAATAAAACCATAAGACCACAAGATATTGGAGCAGAATTATGCCATTCGGCCCATTGAGTCTGTTCTATCATTCCAACATGGCTGATTGTTTCTCAGCCCCATTCTCCTGCCTTCTTCCCATAATCCTTGATCCACTTACTAATCAAGAATTTATCTATCTTTGGATTGAATACACTCAGTGACATTTCTTAACCTCAATCTATTTGGTTTAATTTTAGGTGCAGAGAGGGAGCTGCCAAATTGAACATAGAACATAGAACATAGAACATAGAACATTACAGCACAGTACAGGCCCTTCGGCCCTTGATGTTGCGCCGACCTGTGAAACCAATCTGAAGCCCATCTAACCTACGCTATTCCATTATCATCCATATGTTTATCCAATGACCATTTAAATGCCCTTAAAGTTGGCGAGTCTACTATTGTTGCAGGCAGGGCATTCCACGCCCTTACTACTCTCTGAGTAAAGAACCTACCGTTGACATTTGTCCTATATCTATCACCCCTCAATTTAAAGCTATGTCCGTTTGTGCTAGCCATCACCATCCGAGGAAAAAGGCTCTCGTTGTCCACCCTATCTAATCCTCTGATCATCTTGTATGTCTCTATTAAGTCAACTCTTAACCTTCTTCTCTCTAACGAAAACAGCCTCAAGTCCCTCAGCCTTTCCTCATAAGACCTCCCTCCATACCAGGCAACATCCTGGTAAATCTTCTCTGCACACTTTTCAATGCTTCCACATCCTTCCTATAATGCGGCGACCAGAACTGTATGCAATACTCCAAGTGTGGCCGCACCAGAGTTTTGTACAGCTGCAACATGACCTCATGGCTCCAAAACTCAAACCCTCTACCAATAAAACCTAACACACCGTACGCCTTCTTAACAACCCTATCAACCTAGGTGGCAACTTTCAGGGATCGATGCATATGGACACCGAGATCTCTCTGCTCATCCACACTACCAAGAATCTTACCACTAGCCCAGTACTCTGTATTCCTGTTACTCCTTCCAAAGTGAATCACCTCACACTTTTCCGCATTAAACTCCATTTGCCACCTCTCAGCCCAGGTCTGCAGCTTATCTATGTCCCTCTGTAACCTGCAACATCCTTCAATTGATGAAAGTCTTTCTTTGTATAGAATTATGAGTAAAGAAATAGATAAGAAAACATTGTCAGTAAATTGTAAAAGCATGAAAGAAAATTAGAATAGACGTACGAGGAGATTTTAATGACCCTATTGTAAATTGGGAAAAATCTTGTGCTAAGGGTAGGAAAGGAGGGAAATGTCTGGGGTGTATTTGGGAGAATTATCTTGGTCAGTATGTCGCCAGTCCAACAAGGGACAAAGCAGTGTTGAATCTAGCTGAGTGTAATAAGTTGAAACCTGCTGACACAGATGTCATCCTGACCTTGATCACCTATGTATCATAATCAGGCTCTTTCTACCTCAACTGTCAAGTCCACAGGACTAGGTGTTGAAACTGACATTCCTAGCCATCCGACATATTCCTGGGGCCTACTAATGATGATTCCTCAGACTCGCCTGAACGTCTCCCCTCCCTACCTATTGACATTCCTCACTAGGGAGGTGATGGTGTTGTGGTATTATAGCTGGACTGTTAATCCAGAGACACAGATAACATTCTGGGGACCTGGGTTCAAATCCCGCCATGGCAGATAGTGGAATTTAAATTCAATGAAATATCTGGAATTAAGAGCCTCATGACGACTGTGAATCCATTGCTGATTGTTGGAAAAACCTATCTGGTTCCCTAATGTCCTTCAGGAAAGGAAACTGCCATCCTTACCTGGTCTGGCCTACATGTAACTCCAGGCCAACAGCAATCTGGTTGCCTCTGAACTGCCCTCTGGGGCAATTAAGGATGGGCAATAAATGTTGCCTAGCCAATGATGCCCTCATCCTGTGAATGAATAAAAAAAACCCAGGACCTTCAGCATCATGTCTTGGTTTCTGTAGTCCTCTTTCTGACCTGCAGTACCATTTTTTTGGCTCACAAATACAGTACCAGCTGTCATCAGAAGCAATCTGTAAATGAGTAATGCTTTACTTTAAGACAGATCTATTGCTTTTCAGAGAAGAAAGCTATATTCTCCATGTGCTTTCTGCAAATGCTGCTCATCTCTTAGCTGAACATAGAGGCAGCTAGTAATGTGACTGTCTGTTAAGCCTAGGCTACAATTACAAAGATGTGATGATCGCATAAGATGTTTGTTGACTTCACCTGCAACAAATGTTGCATATTGTGGACACACACCCAGGAAATTGGGAAAACAAACTTGTCACCCATATAATTTAGGCAATTAACTCAGAAAAATATGAAGCCTAGGTAGCTCACCGCCACCTTCAAAGGCAGATAGGGATTGATAGTAAACTTTGGCCTTGCCAACTATGTCCATATCCCATAAAAAAATATAAAAACTGTGATGCAAGTAAGAGCAGGAAGGTGAAGTAGGAAGAACAGAGTAAATCATTGTCAGGAACGAAGTTAATTCTCATTTGAAAAGATATTTGTTAACAAGAAGAACCAGCGTATAGTTATCATCTGAATAACTTGATTAAACTCTGCACTGAGGAAACAGAGAAGGAAGACCAAGATAGTACTGTAAATGTTGCATATGTGGACTTTCAGAAGACATTTAACAAAATGGCACAGAAGCTTATCAAGAAGATGAAATTAAAGGGGAAAGTGGCGGTATGGATACAATTGGATCATTGACAGGAAGTACTGACAGTGACAGAATAACATCCAGGTTCATCTTTTGAGCAAAAGTAATCCGCAATCACGGAAGGAGGCCTGAGATGAGGCTACATTTATGGATACAGCAGAAATAAGATAGTTACAAAGTGCAAAAGAAGTTGTTTTTTCCCTGAGATAACAAGAGTGATCTATTGGATTCTAGTGATACTCAGGCCATTGCAGCCACAATCTCAGTCTCAGAATCAGAAATATAGATGTCACCGATGCTGTGGTAGTCATTGACATTTACCATGCTTACACTTTGAGTGAAAATGCATCATCTTTGGGGAAGCTGGTCATATGTGGACAGCCTGCAAGGTACAGGAAACACTCATGGTTTAGGACACGGTAAATCTCCAGGCCTCAGCCATGCGCCAGCTGATTGTAAGTTAGAAGTTAGATCAGGAGCTTAGAAATTCTCCATGTGCATATGATTAGTACAGAAGCTGAAAGGGTCTGAAATGGTTAACTCTGACAATTGCCATAACCGCCACCTTTTGTGATGATGTCACATGGACTTGTGAGCAGAACAGCTTATGATCCTGGAGGAATTAGACTTATCGTCCAAGTCCTTCTCATAGTCTGAAATAACATCTATTACATTGAGATAAGCTATAACAGGTTGTGGACATGTAATAGGTTTTATTAGAGTAACTACAACAGGATCTTCCAATTAGTCAAGGAAATGGTTTTCCTCTTCCATACTAGACCAAGGAGTGTTGTGGTTGCCCACATTTAAACTTGATGGTCACAGTAACCTTCATTATGAGCAAAAGCTTCAAATGCACAGTGAATTGACATGCCCATACAACAGATGTTATGCAGCAGGAAGGTTGAGAGTTGTGCTCAGTCAGAGACCAATAAAAACAACATATGGAAGATAAGATTAATAGATTTGAAGATATGGAAGTTGGTGTTTCACAACTTAATTTAACGATTGATACAGCAGAGCAGTGTCTCTTAGAATACAAGAAGAATACAAGAAATCCCTAAATCACATCCCCTTCTTAGAGAAAAAACAAATGATCTGGAACAATCCATTCAATCCAATAAATGTTCAAGTGGAATATGATGACACCTCCTTATGCTTGCCAGTAGTAGGAGGGGACAAAGTCCCTCTAATAGAAATAAATTTATTTAAGAATATGTAGTTAAATTAGATTGAGAAATTTAAAGTAAAGATCAGCAAGACTAAATCTGATATTGGCAAAATGTTAGGGTTAGGGCATACTATCATCATTGAGCACAATGGACCAAATGATGAATTTAGTCCTCACAATGTGCAGACAAGAAAAATATCTATGTACAGCCAAGGTAGGCTTGTGCCTAATGCACAATTAGAAATAATAATTACAATAAAGATATGGCCAGACTTAAACAAAGTACAAAGATGAAAAACATTGAATGGGCCTCACCAATTGTGAGTATCTCAAAAAGCATGTCCATTTGGCTTTGTAGAGATCATAGATGTTTGTCAATAAGATGATTGAAAATAATGCTTACTAGTTAAGACTTGTTTTCTAATTTAGCCAATCAAAAGCTGTTAAATAAAACAGATTTGCTACACGCATATTTTCAAGTAGAATTAACTAACAAGCACAGAATTCCTTACTATTCATGCACACAATATTAAAGGTTAGTGAGATATTTTTGTGGAGCAGATAGGGACACATTCTTCCTTCTGGTGAATGAGCCAATGACTAGGTACTAGATTGTTTGCCATAGTGCATTTCTATGTACAACAGAAACCGAATCTAATTTGAGCAAACTGGTGTCACAGTAGGGGATGCCTTCATTCATCTGGCCTTCTGAGATCTTCATGTGCAATGTAATGAGCAGTTGAATGATAGAAAGATAGAAAATAGGAGCAAGAGTTGGCCATTTGTTCCATCGAACATGCTTTGCAATTCAATACTATCATGGCTAATCCTCTATCTCAATGCTATTCTGCTGCTCTCTTCCCATATCTCTTGAAACCTTTATTATCAGAGAATCATACAGTACAGAAGAGATCTTTGGCCCATTGGGTCTGTACATTTTAAAGGTTGTAAGGTTATCTGGCTCAACTCCCCTCACAGACAAACCCCCATCAATCTCTGGGTGAAAAGGTTTTACCTCAAGTCTGCTCTAAACCTTTTGCCTTTCACCATGAAAATGTGCCCCATTGTTATTGGCCCTTCAACTAAAGGGAACAGCTGCTTTCTATCCACACGCCTTCATAACTATCCTATTAATCTGTCTGAATTAAGAAATTATTTCTCATCTGAATTCTAAATGGCAACCTGAGTCATTGGCTCCCTTTTCTAGAATCTCCAGACTGGCAAGCATCACTCCATCCAGCCCAATTAGAATTTTATGTGTTTAATTGAGATCTCCTCTCATTCTTCTGAACTCTAATGAGTAGGAACCCAATCAACCGAATCTCTCCTCTTAAGACAAACATTCTATTCCAGCTATCAGTCTGGTGAACTTTCACCAAATTCCCATTATGGCAGGTAAGTCTTTTGTTAGGTGAGGAGACCAAAACTACACACAGTATTCCAGGTGAGTTGTACAGCTACATTAAGACTTCCTTGTTCTTGTACTCAAATATCTTCACAATGAAGGCCAATATAACATCTTCCTTCCTAACCTGCATGCATGTTTTCAGTTAATTGCATACAACAGCACCCAAATTCCTTTGTACATCAATGTTTCCCAATCAATCCCATTTAAGTAATACCCTACCATTCTTCTTTCCCTGCCAAATTAGATAACTTCATCTTTATCCACATTACAATGCACCTGTCACTTATTTGACGACTCACTCAATTTGTCTAAGACACTTTGAAACCTCTTTGCTCCCTCATCAGCACTCACAACTCCACTCAGTTTTGTGCCATTAGCAGACTTGGAGCTATTACATCTGATTCCTTCATTCAAATCACTGAAGATAGTCTGAATCAGTAGGACCAAAACACATATCTCTGTGTTGTGCACTAGCCACCTCATGTATTCCTGTTCTCTGTTTCCTGTCTGCTAAACAATTCTTAATGGGGAACAAAAGGAAATGAGCCATGTGAACTCTGCACGGGAATCTAAGGAATCTGGCATTACCAGCAGGGAAAATATGTTCGAGAATTACAAGTGCACTGTTGGTGATTTTCCATTCACTGACTGCTTCTATGTCTAATATCACTTTAGAGTCATAGGTCAGAAAATATCACAGGTCCTGTAGTGCTAAACCCAGTAAATATTGAGAAAATGATAGCAATACACAACAGGTCTGGCAGTGTCTGTGGAGAGGGCAACAGAGAGAACATTTCAGGTCAGTTGTTTCCTCTTTGTTTCTGATGAAAAGTCATAACCTGAAGCAATAGTTCTGTTTCTTTAAGCCACAGCTTCATTGCTGACAGTAATATCTAGCCAAAAACAAACTAAAGAGCGAAAGACAATAACTATGTATTTGTAATGCTGATTAACAGGTTAGTGTGTTACTTGGCAACTAAACTTTAATGTTTAGAGTGCTGACAAATAATCTGCATCAACAAATTTAAGAGGGGAGATTTACACAAATATAGATCCATAAATTTGGCTAAAATAATATACCAAACAGACCAGGCCAAACCTGGCTGTTTCCAATTCAATTAACCTAACCTTGGGTATTCCATGTTATCATTCAGGGATAAGCCTTCTGTCTGCAGAAATGCTATAGCAACTTCCAAAGCCATTTTGACAAACTAATGCAGAACAAACATGATCTATTTCCTTTTATCCGCTTCCAGTTATTTAAAAAGTGCTGTCCTTGAGCTCAAGATGGAATCCTTACTTTGATGTATGGTCAATGACGGAGACGTGCACTGTCACACTAATCCCACCACTCCATGGATCATAACATAAAATAATACTTTTCTTCAGATGCTAATAAGACAAATTAAATACCATAACTATATCTGCTTTTAGACAACAAGATCTAGCAACCAGCATTCTTAATAAACACAGTATTGATTTATTATAAAACAAAATTTATTCAACAAAAATGCATTAATTTGTTAACATAGCAAAATAGAAATGTAAATGCTTAACCCTCTACATATCTTCAAAACACACACTTTTTTCTTTTCCCCTGTTGAGATTGGCTTTCTGAAAACAAAATGTTGACTACTGGATTATTCTTGAACTGAAATGAGTAAGTCCCGAAAGTTCCAAAGTCTGTTGCTTTGATGTTCTGGAATGTATGCTCAAGTTACTAATCACACATGGTTCTCTCTGAGGTCTTTCTGGCACACCTTGCTCAGGGAATACATCCTGTGATATTCCTTCAGTCACTGCAGGATTCCAAACTTCTGACCTGCTCCTGTAGTCACACTATTTATATTGCAAGTCAAATTCAGTTTTGGATTGATGATAACCTCCAAAATATTGAAAGTGGGATTCAGTATGGTAATGCCACTGAATGTCAAGGGGAGAAAATTGGATTTTGTCTTGTTGGGGATAACCATTTCTTAACATTCATGTGGCATGCACGTTACTTACCAGTTACTATCCCAAGCCTAAGTATATTTCAGGTCTTGCTGCAATTGGATCTGGACAGCTTCAGTATCTAACTGTGATGAATTTCTTCAGTGTTGCAAATTGCCCTGAATATTGTGCAATCATCAGTGAACATCCCATTTCTGACCTTATAATGACCTTAATGAAGCAGCTGAACATGGTTGGGCCTAGGACACTACCATGAGGAACTTCTACAGAGATGTCCTGGAGCTGAGATGACTGACCTCCAACAACTGCAACCAATTTTGTGCTATGCATGTCTCCAGACAGTAGTGAGTTTTCCCCCTGATATTGATTAATTACTCTTCAATCAGGGGCTCCTTGATGACACAATTTGTCAAATACAGCCTTGAGGTCAAGGGTGGTCATTGTCATGTCACGTTTGGAATTGAACTCTGTCGTCCATGTTTAAGCCAAAGTTGAGATGAGACTGAGTGGTCCTGGCAGAGCCAAACAAGAGTGTCAATGAGCAGCTTATTGGTTAACAGATATTGCTTGATAGCACTGTTGATGACCCCTTCCATCAATTTACTGATTTTCAAGGGTAGACTGCTGGGACAGTAAGTGATCAGCTTGGGTTTGTCCTGCTTTTGGTGTACAAGTCAACCCTGGGCCATTTTTGACACTGTTGAGTAGATGCCAGTATTGTAGCTGTATTGGGATAGCTTCCCTAGAGACACAGCAAGTTCTGGTGTACAAGTATTATTGCTGGAAGAATGCCTTTTTTAGTATCCAGTTACTTTGCCATATTTTGATATTGCATGGAGTGAATCAAATTAAATGATAATTGGCATCTGTGATGAGTAGGAGGAGGCTGCGATCCATTCAGAACTTCTGGTTAAAGATTGTTGAAAATGCTTTGGCGTACATTTTGCTCTGATGTGCTGGGCTCCCCAGTGAGTGAAGATGTGTTTACTTTTCCTCTGATCATTCCTTGTCTGTGTTGATCTTTTGTCTATACTCTCTCCCCAAATTGTGGTCCTGATGACTGTTGTGTTCTGTACATCTTCTTATAATTTCTCGCCTAATTGTCTCTTTGCTTGTCTTCAAGATATTTCACTCTGTTATGGTAATCTCAATTATATTTGGCAGAGCTTATTAACAGAGATGCAAGTTGTGTTTTCAATCTCCTACACATCAATAAGTCTGATGGTGATCATTCATTCTGTACTTGTAATCATCTGTATTTTAATAGTACAAGAGCTTCATTCCTTTTCTATAATGTCTTGATTGTATAAACTCCTCACTTTACTTCTCCATATAATGTACTGGTGACATGGTCAAAATCATATTCACAAGTCTCAAGAAGTTTGATACCACTCAGGGCAAAGCAGTCCACATTTTTGGAACCCCAACCATAACCTTCAACATTCGCTGCCTTCACCACTGACTCACAGTGGAAGTAGTTGTGTATAATCCACAGGATGCACTGCAGTAACTCACCCAGCTCCTTCCAACAACATGACTAATGCCATCCAGAAGGAAAAGAGCAAGAGATGCATGAGAAATCTCCCACTAGCACATTCCCTTCCAAGACACTAATCATCTTAATTTGGGAATATTGCAAAGTTCCTTTAATGTGTCTGTTCCCTCTCTATAGATGCACCCAGACCACATGGACTGCAGTAGTTCAAGAAGCAGCTCACCATCCCCCTTCTTAAAGTCAATTAGAGCAAGTTAATAAGTATAGCCCAGTCAGTAAAGCCCACATCCCCTGAATAATAAATACAGCAACTGAGATTGTATTGGGTTGAAACCGATAAAGGGATAACATGAAGATATCACATGCATTGATACAATTGAACAATAAACCAGTCGAGTTTTTTTTTCTCAGAAGAAGAAGTGGAACAGCAGAGGTAAACAACCGCCTAGGAGAGAACCATCAAGATTGAGGGGAGAGTGAAACCAGCCCCAGATGAGGATGATTGATTAAAATTTCAGTAGGACCCTGTGAAGACTTTAGGAGGAAGGTATTCATGAGGGTGGTAAAGAATTGGGGAAGGTGTAGAGTAATGTGACACTTGCAGAATGGCCAATGATAATGGTTTATGATGATATGATAACATCAAATGTCGCATGATTATTTAGAGACATTTGGAATGATGCAAAAACTCTACTGGAGCCAAGGAAAGAATGTGTATATTTACTGTACTAGAGATAAAGAGCTTTAAGGAAAAGAGTTTGGACCAAAGGAACAATGTATAGGAGAGAGAGTAAAGCTGAGTAGACTCCGTGCATGTGATAAAATATCTGGCCTCACTCTTTATTAAACTCTTGGATTCAGTCTTTAATTTGTTCTCAGCCTCATTCTTAAACCCAGCCATACCCTTATATTCCACTCTTGGCCTTACTCTTTACCTGCTTCTCTGCCTTGGTGTTTATTCCCATCTTAGTCTCACTTTTTACCCCCACCCTCAGCCTCGGTCTTTGCCCCCTTTCCCAGCCTCAGTCTTTACCCCTACTCCCAGCTTCAGTCTTTATCTGCCTCTTGGCCTGAGGCTATATTCCCTCTTGACCTCATTCGATACATCTCTCTCGATCTCATTCTTTGTTCTATTATTGGTCTTACTCTTTATTCCCCTCTTGGCCTCAGTCTTTAGCCCTGTCTAAGCCTTGGTCCCTATCTTGCTCTTCACCTTGCTCTTTGTCCCTCTACCTTGGTCTTTATTCCACTCTCGGCTTTGGTCTTTATTCTCATTCTTGGCTTCAGTCTCAGTTCCATTCTAGGCCTTGCTATTTATCCCAATCTCAGCTTCAGTCTTTATCACAATCTCAACCTTGTTCTTTATTCTACTCTTGGTTTCAGTCTTTATTTCGCTCTCAGTCTTGCCCTCAATCTGTATTCCAATCTCATGCATTGCATTTGTGCTGAAAGAAATAATTGAAGAATGCATTGTGTGGTCACATCTCATTATACATAAACGGTGCCTACATTCAGTCTAATGAATGGAAAATATTTTGGAACACAGCAGCATGAAAGCAGCCGCTCATCACTGAATTCAGCTGGGTACAGAGGCTTGTACCTTCAGCATATTGGAGAACAGAGCCCAGTGTTTACAGATGATATAAATATTTGGAACCATTGTAGACGTTGAGGAGGATAGTGTGAAATTTCTAAAGGTGTTGATTAGTTGGTGGAATGGGTGGATGTATGACAGATGAAGTTCAATTTAAACAAATATAAAGTGATTAATTTCAGGAGGCAAATCATGAAGAGGCAATATAAAATAAAGTGTACAACACTAAAGGATGTGCCAGAACAGAGGGACTGGCTATAAATCATTGAAGGAGAGACAGTGGTTAATAAAGAATATAGTATTCAAGATGTTATGCTTTTATGAACAGTGTACAACAGTAAAGAGGCTATCTGAAACAAAAACAGATATTGCTGTTGAAACCAACAGTTCTGGCAGCATCTGTGGGAAGGAAGTTAATGTGTCAAGTCCAGTAAATCTCCATCAAATCCAAACTCAAAACATTAACTCTGATTTCTTCTTACAGATGCTGCCAGACCTGTTGAATTTCACCAGCAATTTCGGTTTTTGTTTCACACCTCCAGCATCCAAAGTTCTGTTTTATTCTATTTAAAAGGCTACAGTGAACTTGTATGAAGCAATGATTCAGTCCCAGCCAGAGTATTTTATTCAGTTCTGCATGTCACCTTTTACAAACGATGTGAAGACATTGGTTTCAATGCAGAAAAAATTCACAAGAACGTTTCCTGGGGTGAAGAACTTCAGTTATGCAGATAGTTTGGCGAGATTAGAAAGCTGTGAGATGAGATTTGAGAGAGATATTCAAAGTTATGAGGTGTCTGAATAGCATAGATAGGGAGAAAATGTCCCCACACATGAGGGGATCAAGAATGGAAGGGAATAAATTCAAATTATTTGGTAAAAGAAGCAAACATGACATGACAATAAGCATTTTTTAAAATTCAGTGAGTGGTTAATGTCAAGAAATTCATTGACTAAGACTGTGATGGAGGCAGATTCAACTTTAACATTCAAAGGGGATGTAGGCTATGATCTGAAAAAGAGGAATGTGTAAGATTGTGGGGAGAAGGCAGGAGAATTGGATGAGGTGAATTGTTGATTCAGAGAACTAATGCAGATATACTGGGCCAAATCGATGACCTCTATGTTTTAATAATTCTGTGATTCCTTGATGCCAGTCTGGACTGAGCTGGATTTTGATGGCAGCATGTCAGACCAATGTGTTAAACATTCTACAGTCTCAGAACTGAGGCCTCTTATAACTTGGATGACAGTACCATTACATGTTCTTCAAGGTCCATTGAAATTAATCGATAGATTTCAGTCCAATATTGACTTCAACGAGCAGCATTGTGACTTTGGTCCTTGACCTGTTATTTTTCTGGACTTGCCTTCCTAAACCTAAAACACGAGTTATTGTTTGTTTTTGACTGTAATCATTACATGCATTTTTCAATCTGTTCCTTCTTTGGATGTTTTGAGCGAACTGTACTTTTGAGAAACTGTCTTTCATTTGATGATAACAGAAATACGGGATTTAAAGTAGATGTGGTTGATTAAGTAACAGATGAGAGTGCATTTAATAATTTGCATTCAACCAGACTACCACTTCACCAAATCTAAGACGAAATATCTCCTCACTCTATATTTGCAGATAATTTCATTTTGCATTGTCATCTCTTCAGTCTTTCAGAAGTAGTTACTTCCTTCTTTTATTTTCAGTGAACAGCTGTGGTACTCTGATTGGGATTGGCCCCACTCATGTCAGCTTTCCCATTGCTGCCCTTCCATTTTCTTTCGAACAGCATTTTCATCTTGCAACAGTACGAAAGGACTATGTTGAAGCATTATGTTATCCATGTCGCACCAGAGAGTTTTAAGAGCCACATGATTAAGCAGAACATGAGGAACAAGTTCCGGCTCTGAATCATTGCTCGAGAGATAGATGGTAGCGAGACTCCATTAGACACAGACACAGTTGCACTCAAAGCAGGCAGAGATTTGCTGTTTGATTTTGCACAAAAATGACATTTTCCCCTGACACTATTTGTCTTAACCTTTGTCCAACCTGCAACATTCTAGTTTTTGTTTGGTTGAAAGAGTTTTAAAAATAGTTCTTTGCTTTAAGCACTGGAGAAATTATTAAATACAATGTCTTATTTATGGACATGCTGCATCAGGAGTATTTTACTGTCTTTTACTTCATTTCACTCTTTGCTGCAGCCCATTTGTGCAAACTAAGTAATTTAGCTTCTTTTTAAATGCTAGGGATAGTACATTTGCAGATATATTATTTGGTGAATCAGGATCATTAATCTCTTACTGACTAATTAATCTATCCTTCATCGTTCCGGGATGAAGACTAAAACTTCAAATACTTCTGCACTTCATTCATTACTGCAGTGAAAAGGATCATTAAGAACTAGAAAAGAAGATTATGAATCAATCAATTCCTTTTAACTGGCATAGAAAATAAATTCTGTGTCACTTGCAAAGAAGCATTACTTCATATAATTATAAGGTTTATTAAGCAGCAAATGTTTAAGATTATCAACTTTAAACTGAAGAATGAATGAATTCACTTTCCAATGGAAGTTTGAAGATTGCTCAGTGCTGTCAGTGAATTTGAAGTTAATACAGCTCCAAGGAAAGCTACCATAATTAGAAGTGACTTCTGACCGAATCATGACTTTGAGTGCCAAGACTGTGAGTCATTTGAATTTGCTGGCCTCACTCAAGTGAATCCGTTAAATTTACACATCTGGGTCTAGTAGCAACATCCTCAGGAAATAAAGGACTCGGTTTTTGACGGAGTGATAATGTTGGATGAGACATTGTGAATTGACAGGCCATTTTCTATCTTTTTTTTAAAATTTCTATTTGTCTTCAATTTGGGCTGCTAATCCAAAATGATTCATTTTACACTATCACAATTTTACGTGGCGGATACACTGCAAATAGCAATTGTTATTGAATTTGTCTATCCCCCCTGCTAAGCAGGATGAGTATGGCAGTAATTACAGTTCTTTACAAAGCCTAGGAGATTTACCATGATAATATTATGATGAGCTGGTGGATATTTGTATATTTTTATAGAGGGAAGTTTTTATCATTTTGGCAAGGTGAAACGACACACTTTTAAGGGAGGAAAATATAATTGTTGACTGAAGAATGACTGAAAAATTTCTTACCTTATTCCTTTATTTCTCTATTTCTGTCACTAAAATGTTGTACCTATGTACTTTGTACCTAAGATGGTGTTGTGTGTGGCAACACTGTCTACTTTTCACTGTACACTTGTACCCTATAATTGAGTTATGTGTAACAATAAAACCTAAATTTACATCGAAAAATTGAAACTATGATGTTTCATTGTTAGGAGAAGGATGTTTGGAGATAGAAAGATAGTTGGATATTTCAGGTAATCAGTGATAAATATTACTCCATTATCCTTTAAACAAATATTTATTGTCGCCACAATTAATATACAATGATAGCAATATGCAGTAAGAATATGCAGTATGACTTCTAGCAATTCACCAAGGCTCCATTGACAACATCTTCCAAACCTATCACCTCTACCACCTAGAATGGCAAAGCCAGAAAACATAGCAACAACACCACTTGCAAGTTTCCCTCCAATTATGCACTATCCCTACTTGGAACAATGTTGCCTTATCTCCAGTGTTGCTGGATCAATATTCTTTAATCACCCCTCCTAACAGCACTGGGGATGTAGCTATACGAAATGTAATGCTGTGTTTCCAGAAAATAGATTGCCGTGGCTTTCTTGAGGGCATTTAGGGATATACAACTAATGTTGAGCTTACCAACAATGCCTGCATATCTTGAGTTTTTTTTAAAAATTGAAATGAGTATGGAGTTTTAAAAAATCTGGTATTTTACAGTGTGACCTAGGAAGGGAGCTGCACATATAATTATATGGACAACAATCAACTGTCACTTTATATTTAATTTTCATGAGTAGCCAAAACCTTAGGTTATAGTCTGGAAGTGAAAGTAACGTACATCGCAATTGTGTAGTATTTGAAACTTTGGAAATTATTGTTAGTAGCCGCTTATTGTAACATTGCTGTATTAGTGCTGAGCTAGCTGATGGCTTACTCTTGAACACTACTTTTCCACTTGTTGTAAAGTATTTATTGTTATTAGGATATAAAATCTTTAAGATAAAATGAAGAATAACTCTTCCCTAATAATAGATGATAGCTTTCAGTAAAATTAAATAAATGACTACTCCTTTCTAAGATGACAACAGGTACTGTCTCCTGTTTGCTGTGCATTTCAAAATAACACCAGCTTATAGTCCAACAGGTTTATTTGAAATCACAAGCTTTCAGAGTGCTGTTCCTTCGTCAGGTGAAGTGTTACATTTCAAAATACAAGATAAACCAAAGGTCTGGTCGAAGCTAACATATAATCATTGATGGATTCCCTCAGATCTGAGAAATAAATCTGTGCCTTCTTTACTTCCAATTTTCTAGTATTGTTGACTTGTCTCTAATATCAGGGAAACAATTTTGGGTGTACAAATCCATGTTTCATTGCAATTTCATGATAACTACTTGCTTACACATATACTCAAGCACACATTTAGGGCTGTTTGTTTGCTTTGTAAACTTTTTAAAAGGCCTTGACAGGTTTTGATAGATGTTGGTCAGCTTGTGCTAAGTTTTTTAGACTTGAATTTGACTGTCATAACGTCTATTGTAGATTTTATGTTGTGTAGGCTCAGATAAGTAATTGCATCAAAATTAAATTGTGGAATAGCTAATTTAGTTAATTCTCAAATGTAGATATTCATATTGATATCCGAAGAAAATATTTAAGTAATAATGTTTCATGCATTCAGCTGTGTCCCAGTTATACTTTGTAGGGCGCTTTAATAATTAATTATTTACAACTCGTGTTTGGCTATTAATGGATACGCTTAATTCCTGAATTGGAATGGCTGAAGTAACCACGAACAGTAGTGATAGCAATAAAAGGGGTCTATGGAGAATTATGGTAGATGAATTATTTAACATTTATATGTTTTGCTAAACTGAGATTCTCACGTGGCATTTGTTGGAATATGCACTTTCTTGAATCGTAAGTTCAAAGCAAGATTTACCATAAATAAAGCAGGTTTACCAAAGGTCACTTGTCTGGAGAGATTGCGTGGACCTGTATACCTTGAGACTCTGAATGGTTAAACAGTTAACTGTATCTGTAATTTCTCCCAGTTACACTACATTGATCGATTGCTTCATTGTTTTGTTAATTTTCCTTGTCTTCTGTGTCATGCTTAATATTGTTGATGCACTATTCGCTCCACCAGCCACCGCCCGTACAATTCCATGCAATATTCTGTCCAGGTCCTATTTATATCTATTATAACATAGTCACTACATCACCTTATGTGAATGTATTACATTGGGCTCAAATTCATGGTTGTTACCAGTCTTTAAAATAAAAGAAAGAACTGTGGATGCTGGAAAATCTCAGTAGATCTATCAACATCTGTAGAGACAAAGCAAAGTTATGTTTCGAGTCCAGTGACCCTTCTTCAGAGTCCTTTGCCATCTAAATAAAACCAGAGATAGTCAATTTGCTCTAGTTAACGTTAATTGGCCCTGATTTGATCCTAACAGACTCTGCAGCTGCTGTCTCAGATGAAATTATAAGGTCGAATACCTTGACATTTTATTTTTAATTATTCATTTATAGGACATGATACCACTGAAAAGGCAAGCAATTAATGTACATAGATAACAAGGTGTAGAGCTGGATGAAAACAGCAGGCCAAGCAGCATCAGAGTTCTACTATCTCTGAAACAATCTGCTCCTATGATGCTGCTTGGTCTGCTGTGTTCATCCAGCTCTACACCTTGTTATATCAGATTCTCCAGCATCTGCAGTTCCTACTATCTCTGAAACAATTAATGTACATTCTTGATTGCCCATGTGCAGTCAATGAAGAACTAACTTCTTGAATTATTGTGTTACACATAGTGAGGGTACTTCCATACCGCTGTTAGAGACTGAACATTAGGATTTTGACCCAATGACAACGAAACAATACCAATGTCATTCCAGGTGAGGATGCAATATGCCTTGCAGGGGGACTTGCAGGTAATGGTGTTCCAATGCCATTGCTGCCTTTGTCCTTCTAGGTAGTTAAAGTTTCAATCTGGAATGCATGAGTTTGAATCTGAAGTGAGCTTTTTATATGACACGTAGTCCATTCCAATGGCTTCTGTCTGTCCATGGATAGAATACTTTCAATTTCCTGTCGATAGTCAAACAAAACGTCGTCATCTCCAATACTGAAACCCTCAATCATATCCTCCCAACACTCCTACCTCCCCTGTTTAAAATTTCCTTAAACTTAAGGCTCTGCAATCCTTATTCTGCCTCACATTAAAATCTGTCCTTAAGACAAACAAACAAGATCCTCCAATACTCAAAATGAAAGAAAATCGCTCCGTGGATGAAATAATGTCTGCAGAGAGAACAAGCAAGAAAATATGGAATCTTCTATCTTGAAGAAAAGTTCTCATGCAAATATTTTGTCTGTCCTCTCCATAGCGACAAAATAACCTACTGGGAGCTTCTGAAGCTTTCCTATTTTTGTTGCTCGTGTCAATGAACTCAATCAATTTCCAATGCTACATCAAGTTGACATCAAAATCACTCTTGTCTGGCAAGTACCTCCATGATTTTCTGTTCCTACATAGCAACTCTTCAGTGAAACCCTTGCCTGTATCCTTAGCTCCTTTGTCTCTGCAATATGAGGAGAGATTTAGTAGACTGGTACTGTACTCATTGGAATTTAGAAGAATGAGGGGGAGATCTTACTGAAACATATAAAATTATGAAGGGAATATGTACAATAGAAGCGGGGAGGTTGTTTCCACTCGTGGGTGAAACCAGAAAGAGGGGGCATAGCCTCAACATAAGGGGGTGCAGATTCAGGACTGAGTTGAGGAGGAACTTCTTCACCCAAAGGGTTGTGAATCTGTGGAATTCCCTGCCCAGTGAAACAGTTGAGGCTGCCTCATTGAATGTTTTTAAGGCAAAGATAGATTGATTTTTGAACAGTAAAGGTATTAAAGATTATGGTGAGAGGGCGGGTAAGTGGAGCTGGGTCCATGAAAAGATCAGCCATGATCTTATTGAATGGTGGACCAGGCTCAATGGGCCAGATAGCCTACACCTGCTCATATTTCTTATGTTCTTATGGATTGCCGTTTGATTTTGCTTCCAACATTTCACCACATAGGATTGATCATTCAACATTAGCCTTCACAATTCTCTCCATAAAATATTTTGATATGTTGCAACCCTTCTTGCATTAAAGATCATTTCAAAATCCATGTCTCATCTTTCTCTGGTCTCCCCCTCTCAACACCCCACCTAATTCTTCAACTTCTTATTGAGTAATTTCCTGAGGGTTTGAAGATCTAATATATGAGGAGTGCTAAATAACTCCAAGTTAACGTAATGGTGAGGGGCGCAGTAGGAAATCGCCCTGCACCCATCCAATAATTTTTCGAAATTGTTTTTGAGTTTTTCTAAAGTCAGCACTTTCTGCATTACATTAAATTTACATTGAGGTGAGCAGTGCATAGGTATCAAGCAGACATTCACTGCAAATAGCACAGCACAAAGCCTCCAGTATAATTGCTACTTGCATCTGCATTGTTCTATACAATTACCAATCTGAAATATGTGCATACAACTTCTCTATTCAACCCAGGTTTTCTATTCTTGATTAATGAGGAGTCCCTTGGGTTAATGTTTTCACTTTAACGTTGCGTGGTAAAATTTTATTTCAGAATTAGGTCACTTTAGATGTGTTTGAATTTGCAAAGCTAAAGTATTAAGGCTGCTTTCCGAAATTAACTAAAGCTCTCCATTTAATCTGAAACGAGTGTGAAAAGTAATCACCCATGGAACATCAAGAGTAATGGGATCTTTAACAAGCACTGCTATTACATTGCATGTTTATTTGATGTAATACTTGTTATGGCCCATTTAACTCCTCCCCATTTTTCATTATTCAGAAAACAATTAAAGCATTCTTTCAAAAGAAGCAGGTGGTTTGTCTGCAACATAGGTCCGCTATATTATTATATCTGTATCCTTGACAACAATGTCACTTGGGTCACAATATTCTTTCGAATTCATTCTTTTTACTACGTATTGTTAAAATGAAAAGGAAGTCTGCTGTCTAGTAAACCAGTACTTATTTACAGTACATATCACATGCATGAAGGCATTTTGATAATTGGTATTATTCTCATATATTAGACAGTGTTTTACAGTAGAAGATCAGTGTTCGAAATGCAGATCCACATATGGATACACTGGAGAACTGGAAGTTCTCTGAGAAGGAGTACTCTGTGTCTACAATTGCTTCTGCTGTAGACTGTGTGGTGTTTCATATTGAGAATAGTGCTAACACTGGTAACCCCAGAATACATTGTTGTTCCCATGGTATAGAAGAACCTGCTGAAGCGATGTTGTCTTGAAGTCACTGATTCCACAATCTTTTTGTAAATTTGGATCAGGCAGGTCCATTCACCACAGTCACTTAGCTCTCATCAAAGGATAAGTGTTCAGTTCAATGACGGCTCAGCGCTAATATTATTTAAAGGACCAGGTACACAGCCTGCAGGCAAGTTAACTTAGGATATCTTCTGTTGTTGTCTGGAAATATTTGTGAAGTTTGGTTTTTGGTGTGATTATGGTAAGATCCAGGATTTGGCACGGATGGGGTGCTCCATCCTCTAAGGGAAGACAGTAGAGTTAGTGACCTGCTTCAATACATTTGTGACTGCAATTGCGTTGTCCCTGAGACAGCAACATAAATTGCAGATAAAACAAAGGCTGGAGAGAGGGTAAACTCAGCACAATGCACTCTGTGAATTTGGAGAAGGAGTTCTTCATGCTCCTTGATAGGACAGGCCAGCTTAAGCACTCAGTATCTCAGTAAGGATGCTCATCAGTGCTCTCCTGTATTTTGTATCACTGAGGACGCCCTTTGAGACTCCTGTACCAGATCCTTTTTGACCTGATCCTCTGGTGAACAGACACAGGGATTATCCTTTACCCTGGCCTGCTTGCAGCCCACATGCGGATCTCCAATACATACCCTCTAAATTAGATGCCATGTCAACAACTGAGCTGGGGATGTGAGTAATGACCCAAATAACAGGACCTCTTCCTCAGCAATGTGGACAGACTGGCAACAGTACTCAAGTATCTGAAAGCAGGAAATCAGAAAAGTTAAGATCAGTGTGTGTGCATTTGGGCGTGAGATGACTAATGAAGGAAAGGGGATCAGATTCACGTTAATCAAAGTTTTCTTATCATGCCACTTGGAACCTTGAGAGTAATTTGGGAGTTCAGAAGGGCCATAAAGCACAAACACATAATCATCATCAGTGGGGTCTGTGACACTAAATGACACAGACTCTGTCTCAACTGATAACTGCAATCTGGAGAACCATCTCCTTCATGTGGAGAACCAGCTCCTCCATGTAGAGAACCATCTCCTTCATGTAGGGAACAATCTCCTTCAGGTGGAGAACCATCTCCTGCATGAGGAGAACTATTTCCTACAGACATTCTGCCGTCTTTCCAGTGGGACATGATGACATGCAGTAGAAAGCAGCAGATAGGAAAATTGAGGCAGAGGAACCATGAAACACCTGATTCCTGATGGAGATAGTTCTCCACATTGTGGAGTCAGGTGAATTAGTGTCTCTGTTATCTGGTGTCACAAATCCATTGATGGTAATGAGTGGGAGTAAGTGTGAATGAAAATAGGAGTCATGGTTGGTGATCCCAGAAAGAGATCACAGGTCGTTTATTGCAGAATAGAATAGAATAGAATAGTACTTTGTTGTCACTTGTATTTATGAAAATACAGTGAAAAGTGTATAAACCGCCATAATCCGGCACCATTTTAATTTCCAAAATTACAAAAAGAAATAATTGACACAAAGTTAAGACAAAGTTCATCTTTTGTTCCCTCTGTGGCTCCTGGGTTTCTGAAGTGGCTGTGAGATGCCACCACCAAAGCCACCCCTGAGGCTACCAAAGCAAGGATTTCTGGACCAGACTAACCATGTCGCCACTGCCGAAACCAACACTGAAACTGCCACATCGCTGCCATAGCCAAACAAGCTGCCAATGCTGAATGTGTTGCTATTCTAGTCAACGCTGAAGCTGCCACATGGCCACCGTAGCCACGAGGAATGAACTGGAACCACCATGCTGTCACAGCTCCAGCTGCCGCTGAAACAGCTGTATCAACATCAGGAGGAACGGACAAGACCGACCAGGTCATCGACGATGAAACGTTCGCTCCAGCCCGCGGCCACCATGGCCATGAGGAATGGATATCCAACTCCACCATGCTGCTACCACAACAGCAAGTACTTGCAATTGCCTTCCTCCACCATAGCTGTAGAAAAGAAGACAAAGTGGATAAAAGAAAATGAAGAATTTTTTTCAAACAGAATATTGAAGAATGCGGCCAGTCAGGTGAGCAAGAGCATCTGGGCTCAAGAGCCCAAAGACTTCCTACTTTGCTGACTCCTTGCTCAAGCATTTGTCAAAGATTTGGAACAAGAATAAAACATAAAAAAAACACAAATTCTCACACCCATCATCCCACCCTATATTCATACCGTGAGGTTATGCTGCAGCTCTATGAAACTCTGGTTAGACACACTTGGAATATTGTGTTCAGTTCTGGTCACCTCATTATAGGAAGGATGTGGACGTTTTAGAGAGGGTGCAGAGGAGATTTACCAGGATGGTGCTTGGACTGGGGGGCAGGTCTTATGAGGAAAGGTTGACGGAGCTAGTGCCTTTTTCATTGGAGCAAAGAAGGATGAAACGTGACTTGATAGAGATTTACAAGATGATGAGAGGCATAAATAGAGTGTATAGTCAGAAACCTTTTCCCAGGGCGGAAATGACAGTTACGAGGGGGCATAATTTTAACGTGATTGGAGAAAGGTATAGGGGAGATGTCAGAGGTAGGTTCTTCACACAGAGAGTGGTGGGCGTGTGAAATGCACTGTCGGCAATGATAGTGGAGTCAGATACTTTAGAGACTTTTAAGCGACTCTTGGATAGGCACATGGAGGAGAAGTAAAATGTAGGCTATGTAGGGTAGATTGATCTAAGTAGGATAATAGTTTGGCACAACATCGTGGGCCGAAGGGCCTGTACTGTGCTGTACTGTTCCATGTTCTATGTTCTACTCCTAATCTTCCATCCACTAAAGCATGCCTCTTTGCACTTTGCATCCAATCCCATTGCCCCTCATAACCTTCATGTCAACTTGTGTACCTGTACTCACATATATTGACCTTCATTTCCCTCACCATGAGTCGCATTGAGTATCCGTGCTGAGATTCAATTAAGCTCATAAGTGTATATTGACAAACTATTTCAAATCAAGTTTGTTAATTATTTTAAAAATTGCTTTATTCAACATAATTTGAATCATTATAAAACTAAGCATTGAAATTTATAATCTTACTTTAAAGAATCAATAACCACTTAGAGCTGTCAATCAAACTGTGAAGAAACAGACACCTCACTGTGATAATGACAGGTTGTGAAATTACTCATTATCACTAAACCTGTAACCGTAGTCTTTGAGCTAACATCAACAGAGTGAAACAGTAAGGGCTGGAGTTTTTTAAATCACCTTTTTCTCTGAAGTCTTTGAAGCATAGAGTTTTAAATTCTTCTGCCCTCCCTCCCGACCCCCCACCCCCCTCCCCCGCAGCTATCGTCACAGGCACTTTGATAGCTGTCTTAAACAGCTACCTGAACAAATATCTGGCCATTGTCTTGAGAGGTACCTTGACATATCCAATGAGTTAATACTCTCTTCACACACATTCATGTCTTTTATAAACAATTCCAATGGGCACTTCATCTCCCCCAGAAGGTTATCTCATTTCTCTCAAAGGGCGCCTGATCTCTTCCAAATGGGACTTTATTCAACAGGTACCTGAACTATCCAAAAAAGTGCATTTCCTCTCCAAAGATCTCTGATAGCCTCGGATCATCTCTAACCAGCAGTAAAGTGCACAAATCATGTGTTCAGCATCTCATTAGTGAAAATCAGAAAACACTGTGGCAGATACATTTTAATGTATGCAGTTGCCTCAGGAACAAAGTATTTGCACTTTAGAACCTGTTCACATTTCTCACCTCTGTGAAAATGACAGGGGTAAGGTTCATTGCTGAGACTACTATTTTTGTGATCTGCTATATTTTCTTCTAATATGATGAGGAGCCTCACCATCTGTGTAAAAATTCAGTCCATTTTGTGTATGAAGAGCAGACTGACTGCCTCACATGCTAATGCATGGATCATGCATTGAATGTTGGCCTTCTTCTGATTACTAAGCAGCCAACAGTGCCAGCCTGTTTCAACGAAAATCACAATTAACTGAGGAGTAACATTAAATCTCCTAGCATTGTCAGTTACTAATTGTACCCATTAGTTGCTATTCATTCTCCTAGGTTGACCTTAACTGATTTCTTTATCTGCTCAACTGTGTTTTCTCTCTCTCTGGGCTCCATCTCCATCTATCATTTACTCCTCCCCCTTCCCCCACCACACCTTCAACATATATACCAACTCCTTGCGAGCGAAAATCAATTCTGAAGAAGGGTCACTGGACCTGAAATGTGAATTCTGCTTTCTTTCCACAGATGCTGCCAGACAATTTGAGTTTCTTCAGAAATTTCTGCTTATGTTTCTGATTTCCAGCAGTTTTTTTTTTGTTCAGAGCAATCGGCATGGATAGGCAGCATGGCCACCACATGCAAATAAAAATAAGGATCCATTTCTAATCCAAACTTTATTCCGAATGTGCAATTTGTGTGTTGCAAGAAGCAACATATCCAGGTGTAGGAAAACATTGCTTGGAAAGTGGTTTCCAAAGGTGTACAGTGCTTAAAAATAGAAAATGTTCTTTTCATCACTTTTCATACAATTGAAATACAACAGATTTCACCAAGAGAAAGCATCAAAAGAAGTATGGTGCAGTATTTCCGCACATTTCACTTTCTAATTTGATTTTAGTGGTTTGAAATTAATCATTTATCACCAGTTAATACTTCATAGTTCATTATGTAAACTTTTTTAAAACACTTATGTACATATTAAACTACATAAAACACTGTGACAAAGTGTTGCTCCTTTGTAGTGTCAGTCTGTGTCAGCTATCTGATGTTCTGTACAGCTTGAACTGTACCATCCTTAGCTACTCTTTTAACCTGTTTGCTTCTTCATGCTAGAATCATCTGAACAGAGGACAAGACTTAGGAGCAGGGTGACACGGTGGCTCAGTGGTTATCACTGCTGCCTCACAGCACCAGGGACTGGGCTCAATTCCAGCCTCAGGTGATTGTCTGTGCGGAATTTGCACATTCTCCCCATGTCAGCATGGGTTTCCTCTGGGTGCTCCGGTTTCCTCCCACAGTACAAAAATGTGCAGATTAGCTGGATTGGCCATGCTAGATTGTCCATAATGTTCAGGGATGTGCAGACCAGGTGGATTAGCCATGGGAAATGCAGGGTTACAAGGATAGGGTGGGGGGATTCAGTTTGGGTGGAATGTTCTTCGGAGGGTCAGTGTGGACTCAATGGGCTGAATGACCTGATTCTACACTGTAAGAATTCTACGAGTAGATCATTTGACCCTTAAAATCTGCTATAACATTCAATGTTTGGTTATTGTCTCAGCTGCACTTTCTTGTCTATACCCTTGATTCCCCTGCCTATCAAATATCTATCTAACTCAGCCTTGAGTAAATTTAAAGACCCAGCCTGCACTACCTTCTGGTCTAGAAACTCGAATAACCCTTCAAGAGAAAAAATAATCCTCACTTCTGCCTTAAAAGGAAGAACTCTTGTTTTAAACTATATCCCCCAGGTTTCTTCTCCCCTGCCAGAGTGATCATCCTTTGGGTACCCACCTTATCCAATTGCCACACAATATCTGTTTCATAAGATGCTCATTTATTCTCCCAAACTCAATGAATATAAGCCAAACTTGTTCAATTTTTCTTCATATGATAAGCCTTTCTTCTGAATGAAGCTTCTCTGAACGGTTGGTGAAGCAATTATATATATTCCTTCAAATAATTTTAACGTGATTGGAGGAAGGTATAGGGGAGATGGCAGACGTAGGTTCTTCACACAGAGAGTGGTGGGCGTGTGAAATGCGCTGCCGGCAGTGGTAGTGGAGTCAGATACTTTAGAGACTTTTAAGTGACTCTTGGATAGGCACATGGAGGAATTGTAAAATGCAGGGTAGATTGATCTGAGTAGGATAATAGTTTGGCACAACATCGTGGGCCGAAGGGCCTGTACTGTGCTTTACTGTTCTATGTTCTATGTTCAATGTAAATATGGAGACTAAAACTGTAAACAGTACTGCAGATGAGATCTCAGTAATACCCTGTACAGCTGTGGTTAGAGAATCGTATTTTTAATTCCACTTCACTTACCTTGAATGAGTACATCCCCTTTATTTTCCTAATCATGTGCTCTACCTAAATATGTGATTCATGTACCCAATCTCTCTGTACAATGAAGCATTGCAATCTCCCTCTCTGTCTTATCATTTAAATAGTAGACTGCTTTTCTAGTATTCCTGCCAAAATGATCAAGTTCAGATTCATCCCTGTTATCCATCATCTAAGAGACATTTGCTCACTCCAACTGTTTTGCAGACACTCAGTTTTGCCTTAATAACTTACTGTCCTGGTTATCTTAATGTCATCAGCAAATTTATTTCCTCCCTTAACCTTTTGCCCTTGACACCTTTATTCCTTTCTTCAAAAACATCCTTAAGTATCTTTCATTTGGTTTCCTTTTTCCCTCTCTTAAAACATTTCCTCTTTATTCCCTGCCCACTAATCTCCCCAACCACTGGTGCCAACGCTAAGTGTCCACTCAGCACTATTCTCTGATGGTGTCATAGACTCATAAAGTCATACAGCACAGAAATAGACCCAACAGTACAACTTGTCTGCACCAACTAGATGTCCTGGATTCACCTAGTCCCATTTGCCAGCATTTAGCCCATATCCCTCTAAGCCCTTCTTATTCATATACCTATCCAGATGCCTTTTATATGTTGTAACTGTAGCCCTTTCCACCACCTCCTGTAGCAGCTGATTCCATACACCCACCACCCTCTGCGTGAACAAGTTAAACCTCAGATCCTTTTTAAATCTTTCCTCTCTCACCTTAAACCTATGCCCTTTAGTTTTGGATCCTCCCCCAGGAAATAGATCTTGGTTATTCCCCTATCCATGCTCCTCATGATTTTATAAACATCTACAAGGTCACCCCTCAGTTTCCGATATTCCAGGGAAAAAGCCCCAGCCTTTTCAGCAGCTCCATATAACTCAAACTCTCCAGTCCTGGCAACATCCTCGTAAATCTTTTCTGCACCCTCTCAAGCTTAGCAACATCCTTCCTGCTCAAGCATTTAGTGATATCTCTTTACCAATAAGAAAGATGACAACAAATCTTATCTTCTGTAATATTTTTCACATTCTCAGGGCATCCTACAGCACATTACTGCTAAAAGCTACCTCACTGTTTTCACATGTGCCAATATATTCACAACATTTCCATCGAGAGTAATGAGTCAAAGCTGATTTGTTTGTTGGCGTTATTGAGGAATAAGTATTGGTAATGACACAGGGAAAACTCCTCAG
>NC_063337.1:99071956-99136816 GCF_021869965.1 Rhincodon typus
TCCAGCCCTGCACCTTGTTGTCTCAAACATAATCAATTACATTTTTTGTGCCTTGAAATTTATTTTAACATTATATAATGTGTCTCTGCTCAGTTGTCTGTCACCCTGACTCCATCATGACACTCACAACTTGCAGCAACAAACTTGTATCCCCTCTCCACCCTAAACCTGACACATGTAGACATTTGCAAAACAAAAATCATTTAAAATGCTTGATCCCTTCAGCCAAATGAGTGCATTTGGAACTCACCACACCCTCAAAAGTGTTGGAACTCATTTGGCTGAATCTGATGTGGTAAATCCAAATTTTAAGAAGGTTTACAAAAATAATTAGAACTCGAATCATGACATTAACATTCATCTGCAGGCTCCACAGAAAACCTAAGGTAAGAGCTAATCCACTTTCAAAGCAAAAAGAAAACAAGGAATTTACAGACTAAATGAAGGTTGTGGGTTCAAGTACCATATCAGAGACTTGAGCACAACATTAAGGCAGACACTTCAGTGCAGTGCTGAGATATTTCTACAGTTTGAGGTGCCACCTTTTCAAAGAGGCATTAATCCAAGGCTCGACTTGTTTTTTCAAGAGGATACGCATAATTTCACAGTACTGTTGTCCGCTCGAATCTGTGGAGTGAGACTTGAACTGATAATTCTCTGGCTACAAGGTGAGACGGGGACTTTGCACTGGTAGTTATTCAAATTTAAGACTGTTTAAATAATATTTAGGAGCTGAAAGAGGAATGGAACTCTTTATTTGGAAAATAGTCATTAGGCCAAATACATCCTGTTCTTAAAAACAATTTGCGAGGAAAATACGAAATGGATCCACAAACAACTTAACACATGCATGTAGCTTTTGTTTTCCTTTAAGATGCGGCAAGTATATCTTCTGTAAACCACATTTTGATTAAATATATATGTAAAAAACAAATACACATGTATACTCAAAGCTCTTGAACTTTTTTCTAAAGCTTCTTGCCAATTTGCCTCAAATAATGAAAAAGAAAATGCTGGAAATACTAAACAGATCTGGTTTGAAGGAGAATAGATAGGCTGGGACTTTTTTCACTGGAGCATAGGAGGTTGAGGGGTGACCTTATAGAGGTTTATCAAATAGAGGGGTATAGATAAAGTGAATGGCAGGTTTCTTTTCCCTAGGATGGGGGATTCATGACAAGAGGGTATGTTTTTATGTTCAGGTTGGGACCCTTCCTCAGAAATCTTATTTATGACCCTGATCAGAATATCTAGACCATTATAAAATCTTTTCTTGATCTCAGACCAGGGATAGACAAACTTGAAGGCACAAGGATTTGAAATTTGATACATGAGATTGATATAGAATATGACAGCCAAAATAATCCAAGGTATGAATTGTAGAAAAGGCAGAACAATATCATAAGGTCAAAAAACAGTAAGGAATATGATCTCTTCAAATATGTCATGCCCCTTACAATGGAACTTTTGATTCATATTTATGAGCTTGACTGAAGAAACTTCAAATTCAAACTAAGAATATATAAACAAGCATAAAATATCTGCAGGGCCCTACTTTATGAACTTTGTGTTTTCTACTTTTCTTCAGTTAATTTTCATGCTGGAACTGAAGGGAGCAGAGGGACATTGCCCATCTTGAAGTGTGAACTGACTCTACTAATTGCATATGTTCCATATTTGTTGACTTGAGGCAAATTTACAGTACATTTGGCAAAGCATAGGTCAACAGGGAGTAGCTCGTCTGAAGAGCCCAATCAAAATTGAAAGTTCACAGCTATTCAGCACCTTTCACTCAGTTGAATATCATGGTTGTTTTCTTCTGAAATTTATATTTTGATGATCAAAAAAAATTTGAATTATTCCACTTGGCATCTGGATATGAGAATTAAAGTTAATCTCAATAAACTAATTTAATATGTAAAATTTATGATACATTTATCAAACTAATTATTCTTCCTGCTCTTTTCCTGTTAATATGGTGTTCTACGTTGTTCAAAAAGAAACAAAATTATGTCATAACGATTTTTTTTAGCCATTCGCAACTTCACATCTTTCCCTACTGAACAATGTTTTAAATTAATTAGTTAAAATGAGTTTACAACAGATCCATTTGTCTGTTAAATTGTTGCCAAGAAGAGAAGACTTTTAGACTGTAGAAGAAGCACATTTTTAGAATGAACAAAAAAAGTTTTCATAAATTTGATTTGATAAATCTGAATCAACATGTCACCAAAAATCAGCTGCACTGCTCATAAATAAGCAAAGTTCCTGCAGCTTGAGAGAAATTGTCTTGTATTAATAATCCAAGCAAGAGATTTAACTTAAAAATACACTAACTTACCTTGCATTTTACATTCTCAAGTATATGCTGGGAATTTGAAAAATTAATGTCAATGCTACTGATAACGTTAAACCTAGGTAGTAATGATGCATTGAACGACACAGATTCTGTTAGCTAAATTAAGTTGATTACTTCCACTGTGAACAGTATATGAAATATTGTATCAGTGATAGCTATCATGTTATTGATATAGGAACTGAGTTTTATCTTGGCCACGAGTCGTAATCTGAGTTTAAATTATACTCTAAACTGCACTAATTGTATGGTGTCCTTCGTTCACGACTTCCACAAAAAATCATTCGTACAATCAACAAACACAGAATCTACCATGAATCAGCCCAATCAGATGCCATTCCATAACATAACTTAAAAAGGGAATAATCTGATTGTTTGAACATTTGCACTGGTTTGTGATTTTGGGCTAATATCACTTTAAAAAGAAAATCGTAACCTAAAGGAAATTGCAGGCTGCAGATACAAACAGTCATCATTAGCAATACATTGAGCTTTGGGTTATGTCCTTGAAATCATCCAAGTGAAGTAATAATTAGTTGTAATACTTTGCTTTAAAGCCAAATTAAACAATGGTCACATTAGTCTCCCAAAGTGGTTTAGTTTATATAAGACCTTCAAGATCACATCCGCAGCCCAAACAAACAGTAAATCAAGATCCAACCTTTCCAATTCTATTCTTAATCAATGCTTTGGCATTAAAGATTAACCTAACTGAGATATTTAAAATGTGTAAGGGATTTGATGAAGTATATACAGAGAGAAATTAAAATCCTCCAAAGGAGCCCAGACAAAAGAGCAAAACACCTTTATAATTATATTCCACTGGATGATCTCACACAAAAGTGTTCGCTCCAAAAGATGTTGAGGTTAGGCCAGTTACATGCCTTAAAACTGAGTGATAGGTCTTTGTTCAGCAAGAATATTTGCTATTGATTACAGGAGAATTGCAGATAGCTGGATTTAAGATCCAGATCAGCTGTGATCTAAGCGAATTAGCGAGACAGGTTGATTGTGGTACAGCTGTTTCTATGTTTCTATACGTAAATAAGCTGATGTAACATTCCACTGACCCTCTTAGGTCTCAATAGGAAAATGCTGTCTTTAATTCTGGGGAAGGCTGGTACATCTGTGCAAAAGATAAGGCTGAATCATTTGCAGCAACCTTCATCCAGAAATGTCAATTAGATAAACAATCACAGCCTCCCCCAGAGTGCTCCAGCCATCACAGGTGCCAGTCTTCAGCAAATGTGATTCTCTTCACAAGAAACAGTTGGAGGTGCTGAAACCTATGAGACCATGGGTCCTGACAACATTCTGGTAATATTATTGAAGACCTATGCTTCAGCACTTGCTACATTCCTAGGCAAGCTGTTTTAAGCTACAATACCGGCATCTACCCAACAATGTGGAAAATTGTCCAGGAAGTCCTGTATGTAAAAAGAAGGATAAATCCAACCCAGGCAATTACTGTCCCATCAGTCTACTTTCAATCATCACTAAAGCGATGGTTGGTGCCATCAAGCAGAGCTTGATTAGCAAGAATCTGCTCACTCATGCTCAGTTCAGGTTCCATCTGGGCCACTGAGCTCCTGACCTCATTAGAGACTCGGACAAAAGAGCTGAATTCAAGAGGTAGGGTGACAGTGACTGCCCTTGTCATCAAGCATACATTTGACTGAGTGTGGCATCAAGGAGCCCTAGTGAAACTGGAGTCAGTGGGAACCAAAGGAAAACTCTCCACTACTTGGAGTCATACCTGGCACAAAGGAAGATGGTTGTGATTGTTGAGGGTCAGCCATCTCCGCTCCAGGATATCTCTGAAGGAGTTTGTGAGGGTACTGTCGTTGGCCCAACTATTCTTGGCTGCTTCATCAATGGCCTTCCCTCTATTATAAGGATAGAAGTGGGGAGGTTCACCAATGACTGCACATGTTCAGTACCATTTATGACTCATCAAATACTGAAGCAGTCCATGTCCAGATGCAACAAGACAACATCCAGGCTTGAGCTGACAAGTAACAAGTAACTTTTGTGCTACACAAGTGCCAGGCACTGATCATCTCCAACAACAAAATTTCCAATCATTGTCCCTTGACATTCAACAATATCACCATCATTGAATACTCCATAATCAACATCCTGAGGGTTACTATTGACAAGAAACTGACCTGGACTCACCATGTAAATGCAGTGACTACAACAGCTGGTCATTGGTTAGGAATACTGCAGCGAATAACCCACCTCCTGACTTCTCAAAGCCTGTCCACCATCAAAAAGGCACAAATGTTGATTGTGATTGAATACCTCCCATTTACTTTCCATTCAAGAAGCTTGACACCATTCAGGACAAAACAGCCAGCTTAATTGGCACCACATTCACACACATTCAGTCCCTCCACCGCAGATGCTCAGTAGCAGCAATGTGCACCATCGACAAGGGTTGTCAGAAACATCTTCCAAACTCATAAATATTACCACCTAGAAGGAGAAAGGAAGCAGATACATGGGAAATCTACCATCTGCAATTTCCCCTCCAAGAACCATACAAACTTGGAAATATATCACTGTTCCTCCTGTATCTTTGGATCAAAATTCTGAAACGCCCTCCCGAATGGTATTATGGATATACCTACACCAAATGGAGTTCACTGGTTCAAGAAGGCAGCTCATTACCACCTTCTCAAGGGCAACTTGAGATGCACAATAAACTCTGCCAGCAATGCCAACATTCCATGAGATAAACTATCCCCCTCCACCAACATCCTTCCAGTTCTTTTATTATTTCAGTTTAACTTACTTATCTTGTGCAACACATATTTCAACCAAACAAAAAAGTCAGACATTTATCAATGCCTGATGAGCTGAAGTGGGAAGACTCAAATTGATTCCTCCACTGACTTAACCTTCCTTTTTTATACTATTGTTTCATGGTATATGTCATTTGAACATGAACATTCTGTAGCACAAAATCCATCAGTTCAAATACTAATTCATAAGCACCCATGGACAAATTGTTTAAATATTTATCAATGATGGAATCACAGTGAATATTGGCATGTGTGCTTCTATGGGCATTGGGATTTAATCATATCTGCAGAATAGGAAACCATCCATACTGTATTTTATTTCAAGAAGTCAGCATGTGAATAATGCTGGTAAAACAGACAGTTACTGTTCAGTCCTAAATACCCTTGAGAAAGTAGGGTGAGCCTCCTTTTGAACCATTGTATGTTTGGCCCCCATAATTTTAACTTGCCATTCTTCCTAATTTTGATTTCTCAAGCTATTCCATTAAAGTTGGTAGTCTTCTATTTGGGAGTCAATTATTATTATTGGTGGTCAACTTGCTTTTATTCATTTACTCATGGGATGTAGGCTTCACTGGCAAGGCCATCATTTATTGCCCATCCCTAATTGTCTGGAAAAGATGATGATGATGAGCTGCCTCTTGAACCAGTGAAGTCCACAGGGTATAGAGTCATGCACAATGCTTAGGAAGGGAGTTCCAGCATTTTGAGCCTGTGACAATGAAGTTCCAAGTCAGGATGGTGTTTGACTTGGAGAGAAATGTGCAGGTGGTGGTGTTCCCTTGCATCTGCTGCCTTTGGGGTTTGGAAGGTGCTTTGGAATGAACCATGGTAAGTTTCTGCGGTGCAACTTATGGGTAGGATATACCATTGCCATTGTGCATCAATGCTGAAAGGAGTGAATGTTGAAGGGATTTGATGGGGTGCCAGTCAAGGAGGCTGCTTTGTCCCTGATAGTGTCAAGCTTCTTAAGAGCTGTTGGACATCCTTCTATCCAGGGAAATGGGCCCTGACAAAAGGTTTCAGCCTGAAATGTTGACTTACCCGCTCCTCAGATGCTGTCTGACCTGTTGTGTTTTTCTAGCCTCACACCTATAGACTCTGGCTTCTAGCATCTGCAGTCCTTTTTGTCTCCTATTCCAACACACTGCTGATTTGCACCTTGTAAATTATGAACAGGCATTGGGAAGTCAGGAGATGAGTTACTCATGATGGAATTTTGAGCCTCTGACCAGCATTTTGCAGTTACAACTTTAATATGGCCAATCCAGTTCAGTTTCCAATCAGTGGTAACTTGCAGATATTGACAATGGGGAATGTTTATCCTATTACTGTGATAGCTGGATTCTATCTTGTTGAAGATCACAGAATCACAGCTTGTTACAGCACAGAAGGTGGACATTCAACCCATCATTGCCTGAACTGGCTCATTTCATAAGCATTATTATTTGGAGCCAATCTCCTGATTTTTCCTCATAACCTTGCACATTTTTTTAAAAATCGAAATAATTATCCAATGCCCTCCTGAATGCCTCAATTGAAACTGCCTTTAGCAAATTTCCAGGCATTGCATCAGTTAGAACATAGAACATAGAACATTACAGCACAGTACAGGCCCTTTGGCCCTCAATGTTGCTCCGACCTGTGAAACCAATCTGAAGCCCATCTAACCTAAACTGTTCCATTATCATCCATATGTTTATCCAATGACCACTTAAATGTCCTTAAAGTTGGCGAGTCTACTACTTTTGCAGGCAGGGCATTAAGTAAAGAACCTACCTCTGACATCTGTCCTATATCTATCACCCCTCAATTTAAAGCTATGTCCCCTCGTGCTAGCCATCACCATCTGAGGAAAAAGGCTCCCACTGTCCACCCTATCTAATCCTCTGATCATCTTGTATGTCTCTATTAAGTCAACTCTTAACCTTCTCTCTAACGAAAACAGCCTCAAGTCCCTCAGCCTTTCCTCATAAGACCTTCCCTCCATACCAGGCAACATGCTGGTAAATCTCCTCTGCACCCTTTTCAATGCTTCCACATCCTTCCTATAATGCGGTGACCAGAACTGTACGCAATACTCCAAGTGCGGCCGCACCAGAGTTTTGTACAGCTGCAACATGACCTCATGGCTCCGAAACTCAATTCCTCTACCAATAAAACCTAACACACCGTACGCCTTCTTAACAACCCTATCAACCTGGGTAGCAACTTTCAGGGATCTATGCACATGGACACCGAGATCTCTCTGCTCATCCACACTACCAAGAATCTTACCATTAGCCCAGTACTCTGTATTCCTGTTACTCCTTCCAAAGTGAATCACTTCACACTTTTCCTCATTAAACTCCATTTGCCACCTCTCAGCCCAGCTCTGCAGCTTATCTATGTCCCTCTGTAACTTGCAACATCTTTCCACACTATCCATAACTCCACCGACTTTGGTGTCATCCGTAAATTTACTAACCCATCCTTCTACGCCCTCATCCAGGTCATTTATAAAAATGACAAACAGCAGTGGCCCCAAAACAGATCCTGAGGTACACCACGAGTAACTGAACTCCAGGATGAACATTTCCCATCAACCGCCACCCTCTGTCTTCTTACAGCTAGCCAATTTCTGATCCAAACCGCTAAATCACCCTCAATCCCATGCCTCCGTATTTTCTGCAATAGTCTACCATGGGGAACCTTATCAAACGCTTTACTGAAATCCATATACACCACATCAACCGCTTTACCCTCATCCACCTGTTTGGTCACCTTCTCAAAGAACTCAATAAGGTTTGTGAGGCATGACCTACCCTTCACAAAACCGTGTTGACTATCCCTAATCAAATTATTCCTTTCTAGATGATTATAAATCCTATCTCTTATAATCCTTTCCAACACTTTACCCACAACCGAAGTAAGGCTCACTGGTCTATAATTACCAGGGTTGTCTCTACTGTCCTTCTGGAACAAGGGGACAACATTTGCTAGTCTCTAGTCTTCTGGCACTATTCCTGTAGACAATGACGACATAAAGATCAAAGCCAAAGGCTCTGCAATCTCCTCTCTAGCTTCCCAGAGAATCCTAGGATAAATCCCATCCGGCCCAGGGGACTTATCTATTTTCACACCTTCCAGAATTGTTAACACCTCCTCCTTATGAACCTCAATCCCGTCTAGTCTAATAGCCTGTGACTCAGTATTCTCCTCAACAACATTGTCTTTTTCCTGTGTGAATACTGACGAAAAATATTCATTTAGCGCCTCTCCTATCTCTTCAGACTCCACGCACGACTTCCCACTACTGTCCTTGACTGGCCCTAATCTTACTCTAGTCGTTCTTTTATTCCTGACATACCTATAGAAAGCTTTAGGGTTTTCCTTGATCCTACCTGCTAAAGACTTCCCATGTCCCCTCCTGGCTCTTCTTAGCTCTCTCTTTAGGTCCTTCCTGGCTAACTTGTAACTCTCAAGCGCCCTAACTGAGCCTTCACACCTCATCTCTACATAAGCCTCCTTCTTCCTCTTGACAAGAGATTCAACTTCTTTAGTAAACCACGGTTCCCTCGCTCGACCACTTCCTCCCTGCCTGACAGGTACATACTTCTCAAGGACACGCAGTAGCTGTTCCTTGAACAAGCTCCACATTTCAATTGTGCCCAGCCCCTGCAGTTTCCTTCTCCATCCTATGCATCCTAAATCTTGCCTAATCGCCTCACAATTGCCTTTCCCGCAGCTATAACTCTTGCCCTGCGGTATATACCTATCCCTTTCCATCGCTAAAGTAAACGTAACCAAATTGTGGTCACTATCACCAAAGTGCTCACCTACCTCCAAATCTAACACCTGGCCTGGTTCAGTACCAAATCCAATGTGGCCTCTCCTCTTGTTGGCCTATCTACATACTGTGTCAGGAAACCCTTCTGCACACATTGGACAAAAACTGACCCATCTAAAGTACTCAAACTGTAGTGTTTCCAGTCAATATTTGGAAAGTTAAAGTTCCCCATAACAACTACCCTGTTACTTTCGCTCCTATCCAGAATCACCTTTGCAATCTTTTCCTCTACATCTCTGGAACTTTTCGGAGGCCTATAGAAAACTTCCAACAGGGTGACCTCTCCTTTCCTGTTTCTAACCTCAGCCCATGCTACCTCAGTAGACGAGACCTCATCAAACGTCCTTTCTGCCACCGTAATACTGTCCTTGACTAACAATGCCACACCTCCCCGTCTTTTACCACCTTCCCTGATCTTACTGAAAAATCTAAACCCCGGAACCTGCAACAACCATTCCTGTCCCTGCTCTATCCATGTCTCCGAAATGGCCACAACATCGAAGTCCCAGGTACCAACCCATGCTGCAAGTTCACCCACCTTATTCCGGATGCTCCTGGCATTGAAGTAGACACACTTCAAACCACCTTCCTGCCTGCCGGTACACTCCTGCGACTTTGAAACCTTATTCATGACCTCACTACTCTCAACCTCCTGTACACTGGAGCTACAATTCAGGTTCCCACCCCCCTGCTGAATTAGTTTAAACCCTCCCGAAGAGCATTAGCAAATTTCCCCCCCAGGATATTGGTACCCCTCTGGTTCAGGTGTAGACCATCCCGTTTGTCGAGGTCCCACCTATCCCAGAATGAGCCCCAATTATCCAAGTATCTGAATCCCTCCCTCCTGCACCATCCCTGTAGCCAAGTGTTCAACTGCTCTCTCTCCCTATTCCTCGCCTCGCTAGCATGTGGCATGGGTAACAAACCAGAGATAACAACTCTGTTTGTTCTAGCTCTAAGCTTCCACCCTCGCTCCTTGAATTTCTGCCTTATATCCCCATCCCTTTTCCTACCTCTGTCGTTGGTGCCTATGTGGACCACAACTTGGGGCTGCTCCCCCTCCCCCTCCCCCTTAAGGATCCCGAAAACACGATCCAAGACATCATGGACCCCGGCACCTGGGAGGCAACACACCAACCGCGAGTCTCTCTCGTTCCCACAGAACCTCCTATCTGTCCCCCTAACTATGGAGTCCCCAATGACTAATGCTCTCCTCCTCTCCCCCTTTCCCTTCTGAGCAACAGGGACAGACTCTGTGCCAGAGACCTGTACCCCATGGCTTACCCCTGGTAAGTCATCCCCCCCAACAGTATCCAAAACGGTATACTTGTTTTTGAGGGGAACGGCCACAGGGGATCACTGCACTGTCTGCCTGTTCCCTTTCCGTCCCCTGAATGTAATCCATCTACTTTTTTCCTGTACCTGAGGCGTGACTACCTCCCTGTAACTCCTCTCAATTACCCCGTCAGCCTCCCGAATTATCCGCAGTTCATCCAGCTCCAGCTCCAGTTCCCTAACATGGTTTCTGAGGAGCTGGAGTTAGGTGCACTTCCCGCAGACGAAGTCAGTGGGGACACTAGTGGTGACCCTTACCTCCCACATTCTACAGGAGGAGCATGCAACTGCCCTAACATCCATTCCCACTGTTCTGAATTCCCAAACAGACTATTAAAAAAAAACTAGTAGCCTTACCAAATCAGCACTCAGAACCTTTTTTTTTGGTTAGAGGAGGAGGATGGGTGGGAGACACTACCTAGGTAGTGTTTCAGGTAAAGCAACCGCCCAAATATATTACCTCACTTACTCACTCCAAAAATGGAGTCACGTGAGGTAAGGCTTTTATAATCGAAAAGCTTATCTTCCCAGGCTGCCCTCGCTCTTCTTCCCGGACTCCCGCCGCTGAAACAACAGAAAGGCCGCAGTCACGCGAGGTAAGACTTTTATAATCAAAAAGCTTATCTTCCCAGGCTGCCCTTGCGCTTCCTCCCGGACTCCTGCCGCTGAAACAACTGAAAGGCCGCAGTCACGCGAGGTAAGACTTTTATAATCGAAAAGCTTACCTTCCCAGGCTGCCCTTGCGCTTCCTCCCAGACTCCCGCCACTGAAACAACTGAAAGTTAGTTAGTTACCCTAACTAATCACTACATGAAAACCTTTTTCCTCATTTCACCCCTCCTTCTTTTGCAGATCACATTAAATCTTTGCCCTCTTGTTCTTGTTCCTTTTCTAAATAAGATGGCCATTGCCTGGTACTTGTATGGCATGAATGTTACTTGCCAGTTAACAGACCAAGCTTAGATCTTCTCCAGATCTTACTTCACATGGGCATGAACTGTGTCAGTATCTAAGGAGTGGAGAATCATGCTGAACATTATGCAATTATCAATGAACATCCTCACTTCTCGCCTTGTTTTGGAGAGAAGTTTGTTGATGAAAAAGGCAAAGATGGCTGGGTTTAGAACACCCAATGATGGATTCCATGTAACTGTTGCCTTTGTCTTTCTATATAATGCCTTGGCAAGTTACTGCAATGTGAGTTTCTGGGATTGGGAGGAATTATGTTTAAGCCCATGGATGCCATAGCAGTTGTGCAATTACTTCTGTGGTGCAATTTTTTTTACTGTATTTAAAATAACTATCCTTTGTTTATATCTTCAATTCATAAAAGCAGCTTCTCTCTTATATGTGGCTTACAATCAATCTGGTGTGGCGTTTTGAAAAAAAATTTGTTTTCACGCAAATTTTATACTTTTTCAGATAAATTATTCCTTATGTAAGGAAAACAATCATAATTTATGAGGAAATAGAGATTGTTTTGCAGTAAATTCATTCTTTGTAAGAATTACATTTCCAAATAGAAGTGGTATATAGCAATTTAGAATGATTTATGTTTATGTTATACAATAATATAATACTTTTATTTTATATTCAAGCCAATTTTTTCTCTGCAAATGCTGTGCGGCAACATGGTCAGAGATGGTCTTCATGTGTGTGTAATTGGCTTGAATAGTGACAACAGAGTCAACGCAATGTTGTGCAATCATGATCCATGAGAGGAAATTCTTCAGACTGGTTGAGATTCACTTCAGTGCTAGGAATTCTGGAGGATATTGGTATACTTTGTTTCAGCAGCAATTCGGATAGTCTTTTCCGGTTAACCATTTGTCAGCTCGGGCTTTCAGGTTGGTATAAAGTTGCGCTTTGCATCATTTTCAATGAATTAGCTCAAGCTCAGTTGCCGGCACCTCCTGTCAATGGCTTTATCGAACAGTTTACCAGGCAGGGAGACCCAAGCCATGAGGAGCACACTGAATAAAATTGTTCCACATTTACTTCCCCTTTAGCTGAATAAGAATGCTTTACTTCAGGCATCTTAACAAAAGCTTGTTCCGAAATAGCATATGTTTGATGAACAACTTAACCCAAGTTGAACTCCTTGGTGAACTCAATTGGTTGCATTGTAGACAGTGAAGAAGGTTTTCTAAGATTACAAAGGGATCTTGATCAAATGAGTCAATGGGCTAAAAATGGCAGATGGAGTTCAATCTGGATAAATATGAGGTATTGCATTTTAGTACAACAAACAAGGGTAGGGATTATACAATTAATGGTAGGGCCTTGGGTAGTGCTGTAGAACTGAGGGACCTGGGATGCAGGTACATAATTCTTTAAAGTTTGTGTTACATATAGATAGGATGGTTAAAAAGTCATTTGGTATACTTGCCTTCATTGCTCAGTCCTTTGAGTTGGGATGTTATGTTGAGGTTATATGGAACTTTGATGAGGCCTCTTCTGGAAAACTCTGTCCTGTTCTGGTCACCAAATAATAAGTATATTATGAAGCGGAGAGGGTTCAGAAGAGATTTACCAGGATGTTGCCAGGTATGGAAGTTTTGAATTATAAGGAAAGGCTGGATAGGCTGAGGCTTTTTTCACTGGAGCGTAGGAGTTTGAGAGGTGACCCTGTTAGGAGTTTATAAGATAATGAGAAGTATAGATAGAATTGATGATAGTTGTCTTTTCCCTACGAGGGGGAATTTTAAGACGAGGGGGCACATTTTTAAGATGAGAGGAGAGAGATTTAAAAAAGACATAAGAAGCAATTTTTTTTTACGCAGAGGATGGTTTGCATGTGGAATGAACTTCCTGGGGACAATTACAACGGTTAAAAGATATTTGGATGGATACATGAATAGGAAAAGTTTGGAGGGATATAGGGCAGGAGCAGGCAAGTGGGACTACTTTAGTTTAGGATTATGTTCGGTGTGAACTGATTGGACTGAAGAGTCTGTTTCCACACTGTATGACTCTGTGACTCTACATCATTACTGCACAATGTTGTCCAACTTCTGTTGCAATCATCTGTGCAACAACGATCAGTCAGGGTTACGGAAGACAGATTGCAATGTTAAAAGAATGTGGTAAAGATTTTGCTCAATTACTTTTGATTGTTCAGAAGACCTTTCAGAAAATTTATTTTTAGAAGTTTTACCTGTCACTATCCACCTTGGTAGGAGAATAAGTTAGAGAAAGTGCACACCGTGCACTTTGTTTGTAATGTGTCAAGAGAAGCAAGCCTAATGGGTGAAATGACCTTCTCTTATTCTATAATTCATTATGTTCCTAATGGATCTTCCTGACAATTGATCCAATGTGCTTGTAAAAGGGAAATATGAGAGCCAATAGTGTTGTGCTAGAAGGTGTACCGATGTTGAAATCATGGTGCATGATCTTATTAAATAGTATGCTGCTCTGCTTTATATGAAGAAATTTTGCTTGATATTTTAAAAAAAGGTATGGATTTCTTCAAATGAAATTGCTCACAGGAGTAGAATTTTCACCACAGTTTCAGAGGCTGGGAGAACTGTCTGATATGTGACGTGTGTCATCTAAATGGGTAATTCATTGATTCCAAGTCTTCAGTTCAGAGTGCTGAGTGAATTCACAAAATCTGAAGTCACATGACATCAGGTTATAGTCCAACAGGTTTATTTAAAATCACAAGATTTCAGAGCACTGCTCCTTCGTCAGCTGAAGTGACTTCAATATCAGCATCCCCACATCATGAATTCACAAAATAATTTGAAGTTTCAACTTGGAGCTTGGATAGTTTGTGGGGGCAGTGAAGCGGGATTTCTGAGACAGTTGCAGCAATTCTAAGGACTGTGTCATACGTTTAAAGGGATATTTACTTTTACATTTGGAAGGACACGCTGGATGTAAGTTCTAAAGTAAATTTGTCAAGGAATCGAATGACAGCGAACTGCAAGAATTGCAGTTTCTGAACTACAGCAACTGCACTCCAGGAAAGGTGCTTGAGAAAATGTAATGGAAATCAGCAATCTGCCGTCAATGACATAGCCCACATGAATAAAGCTATTTAAGAGGATCTCATGCACCAAAAAAAAAACCCTCAATAATGTTAAGGCTAATGTTTTCCTATAATATAATGCCCATATAATTAGCAGGGTAATTTATATGTGTGACAATGAATTTTTTCTCAACTTATTGCACATTGACTGCAGCTGCATGAACAGCATACAACATTTCCATCGCTTAGCATTCAGGTCCATACTATAGCGGAGCACACTAATTATAACTGGAAATGCTTCACAGTTATTGATAAGATGTGCCCTGAATAAATTCCCTATCACAATGTAGCTACCTGGTTTACTTACGACAAGTCAGAGATACAAAAATACTGTTTAGGAGTCTTAGCAAATGCTCTTCATACTTCCAACATTTCAATATTATTACCCTTTTTGGATGACACATTACCTAATAGAAGGTAAAAGAATGGCAAAAGAAATGTGTGCCAAATTTTAGCCCTGAAGTGTCCTTAAGCAGTGAACAGTAACAATCACAATGAGAATATTTTTGGAGTGAGCATGAAAGACACCGAAGGTCTCAGCTAATGAATGGTATATTATCCCCTTTAGAAAATCATGGAATAAAGTTGCCTTGGGCAGATCAACTAGTTTAGCTATGCACTGTGATGCTTATTCAAAGTTATTTTGCACTCCTGCAGCTACCTGTGGGGAATATGCAAACAACATGGATTTCAAATATTCTCAAGGATATTTAATAAAGTTGGTATATGCATATTGCCAGCAATTTGTGAGCACCAACTGTTCTCCTTGAGAACGTTCTAATGAGCCACCTTATTGAAACACTGCAGTCTGTATTGTAAGCTCATCCGCAATGGAGAAAAGTAAGATTGATTGAGTTAAAACAGCTCGTTAAATTGTTTTTTGAAAGACACACAAAAAAAAGTATGTCCAATTAGCACCTTTTTCAATTCCCTTAAAGATACTGTTGAATATGAAGCCAAAAGATATGTCAATGGATGATCTTCCTTGGAATACTCTATCAACTGTCTGATATGACTTGATATTACTTGGTATTAGAATCATAGCAATGTACAGCATGGAAACAGACCTTTTTGTCCAACTCATCCATGCCGACCAGATATCCTAATTCAATTTAGTCCCATTTGCCAGCATTGGCTCATATATCTCTAAACCCTCACTATTCATATACCCATCCAGATGCCTTTTAAATGCCTTAATTGTACCCACCTCCCTCACTTTGGAAACTCATTCCATACAGGCAACATCTTCTGTGGAAAAACTTGCCCCTTAGGTCCCTTTTAAATCATTCCCCTCTCACCTGAAACCTATGCCCTCTAGTTTTGGACTCCCCTTCTATAAGGTCACCCCTCAGCCTCTAATGCTCCAGGGAAAATAGCCCCAGCCTATTCAGCTTCTCCCTCTACCTCAAAGCCTCCAACCCTGATATTGTTATATCTTGCCCACAATAATGCTCATATCAGATCAGTTACTATCTCTTTAATCTTTGATAAATGCCTGGGCAGGGGTAGAATGCCAAAACCAAAGTTTGTAGCATATTCAAACAAGTTTGATCGAAGCTTATTATTTACGAAAACCGTAGAATCCCTACAGTATAGAAACAGGCCATTCAGCCCAAAGAATCCACACCAAACCTCTGAAGAGCGTCCCAACCAGACCCATTCCCCCCTGCCCTATAACCCGGCATTTCCCATGGCTAATCTACCTAGCCTGCACATCCCTGAACATGATGGGTAATTTAACATGGCCAATCCACCCAACTTGCACATCTTTGTGGGAGGAAACCAGCAGAAACCCACACAGACACAGGGAGAATGTGCAAACTCCACACAGGCACTTACCCAAGTAGGGGATTGAACCCAGGCATCTGGTGCTGTGAGGCAGCAGTGCTAATCACTGAGCCCCTGTGCCACAATGCTAACATTCCCAATGACATTTATCATGCACAATGTTCAGCTAATTTTACTGTACAATTGACTCTTTAAACACCTGCAATTAATTATTCCTGAAATATGAAGCAAACAAAATGCATCCCTGTTCTAATTGGATTGAGCTGGGAAAGAAAAACAGAAGGGTAATGAATAATTTGACAAATGTCAATTTGTGGAATCATTCCCATTGATATCTTGCCACATTTTTAACAGTCGCTTCAGTCCTTTTGTTTTCAATTTTGTCATACCAAGTCAATTAATAAGAATACAATGATAATGAATTGAACTATCCCTAGAATTTGAGAAATAACCTAGATTAATGGATGTATTTCAATAATCCTGCCAGTGTTCTACCAGGTAGAATCGTCCCCTACTTCAGGATCGTTTTGGATTTCATAATTGTTTTGGGTCAGAGTGTAATAACGGCTTTGAGACTGATAACTCATCTCATTAACTCGACTAAATGTTTTGGCAGAGGTTGCGTGTCATAGCCAAATCAAGTCACATACTGATGTAATTGTTCTTATAAGTCATTAGCAGTATTTTATCAGAAATGTTTCCTAATTTAGTGCTTATCCTAATAAGCTAATAAACATACTTGAGAACAAAATATCCTTATTAACTTTTCATATTAATCTGTTTACTAAACCATCTGTAGCTCACAGGTGAATAGATTGGGGTTCCAGAGCTGTGGATCACCTCACTCTGAGATAATCCGATATTTTTGCAGGAGAGCTGCTAGTGCAAAGTTATCAACACATAATTACATACAAATATGGCAACAAATCATGTCGAAAATAAATCATAATACATCATACACAGAGCTGCAGCTTACCATGTCACACATCATGAACGTAAACGTATTCCAGTTCTCCCTTTATCTGTATACATCTTGTGGCTAATTCTATTTCTTTGTTAGTCTTCAACTGTCGCAGAACAAATTCTCATTGAATCATAGAATCCCTACAGTGTGGAAGCAAGCCTATCATCCCATCAAGTCCATACTGGAGCATGCCATCTCAACTAACCCCATCCCTGTACCCTGCACTTCCCATAGCCAATCCACCTAACCTGTGCATCTTTGAACTGTGGGAGGAAACCAGAACACCCAGAGGAAGCCCACACAGACACGAGAGAATGTGCAAACTCCACACTGACCCTCCTAAGAGCATCCCACCCAGACCCAACCCTATCCCTGTAACCCTGCATTTCCCATGGCTAATCCACCTAGCCTGCACATCTTTGGACTGTTTGGTTTCTTTTTTTTCTTTAATTTGACTTCTTCTGACTATTAACTGTGTGTTAAATGCAATTCTGGTTGTTTCACCAGGATTTTCGCGATGGATTATGCATCGATGCTTTAATTTAAAATGTTGTCTCACTCCACATAAACCATTCAATGTTTTGCATTTTTCAAGTAACTGATCACGCCGAGACCTTTCCTTCAGTTCAAGGTGACCATGTATTTCCGCACGGTAGTAGCTGCTCAAAACAAGTCATGTCCGCCCAATCACACAGGTATTCCATTATCATGCCATAGTTGTCACCCAGTGCAAGTAATTTTTGGAATTATATGTGGCCTTGTCAGACACAAAAGAATCAGGGAGGGCCCTCTGATGATCCATACTTAGCTCCTCTGCATGGTTGCAGTCATGTGGGTAATGGCCAGAATATCAATTGTAGTTCTCTTCCAAAGTTGAAAGGAAATGATATAAATGGCTCCAAGCAAAAGCTATTTTTTTTTAAGCCTCGTTAGGGTACAGAATTCCCAACATAAGTGTCATGATCTGAATTTTTATTCTGCTTTTGTTAATGCCTTCACAAAATTTCTTTAGAACCTCTCGCTTCAACCAGATTTTATATGAAAGGGTCCATCTGCTGAAGCACATGACAGTAAAATATCACTGAGTTGAACTGATTGTTTAGGGTCAGTTTAGTTCAGTTGGTTGAAAAGCTGGTTTTTGATGTAGAGTGATGCTAACAGCATGAGTTCAATTTCTGCACTGGCTGAGGATACCTTGATGGATCTCTTTCTCAAAGTCTCCCCTCACCTAAGATGTGGTGACCCTATCGCAGGCCTGTAATCTGGTTAAGACTATGATAACTTACCCATTACTTTTCAGTTTTACCAAAATCATATGTAGATGGACTGAAAACAAAAAAATGCTGGAAATCACAACGTATCAGGCAGCTTCCACGGAAAGAGAGCACGTTTCGAGTCTAGATGACTCTTCATCAGAGCTGATGGGAAATGTGGGGTGTGGCGGGGGCAGCATTTATGCAATAGTGGGGGAGGGGGTGGAGTGCTGGGGGGAGAAAGGGTGTAGATAGTACTCCTTCATATATACTTGGAGCAATTAATATCATCCACAATGCTACGTGATGCCTTATATCGTGCAAATATGCACACCCTCACACAGTTTTGGACCATTACATGGATTTCTAATTTCCATTTTTGTGATGCATATTTCCTAGCTCTATCTTCTATCCTAAGTGGAGACAACCCTATGGGTATCATATCTGTCATGGTACTTAAAGAACTTTGACAAACAGGACAATATCCGATTAGTACTTTTCAAACAAAAATCACTAAAATTTCTAAGTGATCCTAGTTGTTATTACAGTAGTAATTTTAAACTCCCAGCTGATTCAATTACCTGGCACCTTTCATTGATTAAAATGGTATTGAAATAGAAAAATAGACTGACTTAAGATTGCTGCAGTGATCATCATATAGATATCAATAAACAAGACCCTTAACCTCTTTCATAAACACTTCTATTGTTTTTTAAATTGACAATTAATTTGTCTGCTTTCAGTACTAGATATAAGCACACTGCCTGATGTCCTGTTGTTGAATTATGAATATGAAATTTGCTCCAATTGGATACAAGTCAACGTTTCATATTAAGATTGACTCCTGAATTCTGGTAAACCAAGATGTACATTGGATCGAATACTTGCCTTAATAGTGGAGCACAGTGAAATGAATAACTGAGAGGAAGTTGAACATTGTGTAAAGAAAAAGAGTATAAGAAATAGGAGCAGGAGAAGATCGTACAGTCTGTCTAATCTGCTCTGTCAAGCAATATGGTCATAGCTGATCTTAGTTTCCAACTCCACTTTCTCACCCATTCCCCATATCTCTTGATTTCCTGTGATACCAGACCTCTATCCTTTTGAGTTGGAAGCATTTTTCTTTTTAAAATACATGAATGATTTTTTTTTAACTTCATCATTTCAAAGAAGATACATTCACAGGACATCTAATTCACTATTCTTTCAATTAAAAATATATGCCCATCATTTTTTTCTTTTTTCTTACTTCTGTGCCAGTTCCTTGAGATCAATGACATGTTGCTTCCCATTTGGGTTGATGACTTTAGCCATGTTGCTGTTTGCCTGTGTTCTCCTGTGAACAGCTCCCATGCTGTGCTGGATTAGGGGCATTGGCATGTGCTGAAGGGAAATACTTGAAGAAAGTTAGGGAAAAAGAAAATAGAATGTGATTGATATCTATCAAATATTTGATATGTTTAAGGGTTCGATTTTTTGGATGCTATTGAGAAACCATTGCAACATGTAGATTGATCAGGCCAGTTCAGTCAATGGCGTGGCATACAATCTAGTTGTCTAATTGTTGGTACCACATGACATTTGCCACCTCTAATAGCATGTGGCACCTGGTAAGGTTTGAGGTAGTTTGCTGTCACCAAATCTCCTTTGTCTATACAAATCCAGAGCCTTTCTAATTATCAATGGTAAAGCATAAATAGAGTTAATAGTAGTTGTCTTTTCCCTAGGATTGGGGCTTTCAAGACCAGGGGGCATGTTTTTAAGATGAGAGGAGAGAGATTTAAAACATACATGAGGGGCAATTTTTTTGCATAGAGGGTAGTTTGCGTGTGGAATGAACTTCCTGAGGAAGTGGTGGAAGTAGGTACAATTACAATGTTTAAAAGACAGTTGGATAAGTACATGGATAGGAAAGATTTGCAGGGATATGGACCAGAAGCAGGCATGTGGGACTAGTTTAGTTTGGGATTATGTTCGGCATGGGCTAGTTGGACTGAAGGGTCTGTTTCTGCGCTGTATGACTCTATGATTCTATACGATGAATCTGTACAGAGCAAACACTTGTCTTAGTTAATGAAATGGCAATGGGTACAGTTTACATTTCCAGTCAGACATAATTAGTAGGACTCTTGAGTGCTATATAGAACACATTTCTTCCCATGGAATGTTGGTGTAACACTCCAGTCTCTACCTCAGATTGTGTGTGACATCATCAGATTGAGTAAAGATAATGCAAATTCAACATGAACTCTTTCAGGATCTTTTCAGTCAATCTGTTAAGACACATTATGTCATACCTAGGAGTAGGTAGGACTTGAAACCATGTCTCCTCGCCCAGAGGGAGGGTCAGTATAATTGTGTCACAAGAGCCCTACCACACAACAACATGCTCTCTTTCAGGACTTCCTTTTTTTCTCATCAACTTGTTCAGAGATGCTATTACACAGAGAAACTGGGCCTTCAGGTCCTCAGGTACAACAGCCTTATGTGACTTTTATATAATAAATAGGAGTAGGAGAATTCCAAACAGCACACTGAGCCATTCAATAAAATTATCATTGATCTGATCTCATCCTCAAATTACTTTCCTATTTATCTGCCATAATCCCTGACTCCTATCAAACTCCAAACTCTGTCTACTTTAATCTTCAACGTGCACGGTTCTTTGATGTAGAGATTTCCAAAGATTACCATTTGATAGAAGAAGTTCCTTTCCATGTCCATATTAGATCATTAATGCTTATGCTGAAACAATGATGTGGAGATGCTGATGTGGAGATGTGGAGATGGACTGGGGTGCACAAAGTCAGAAGTCACATGACACCAGTTTATGGACCAACATGTTTATTTCAAATCACAAGATTTCGGACGCTGCTCCTTCATCAGGTGAAGTCTATGAAAGTCAGCTGAAACTATGCAAGACTGATTCTAGATTCCCCCACAAAGGAAAAATGAGCCAGGATTTTTTGTGTGAAGCAGAATTACTGTCTGGAAGAAAATGACATGGCATTCCCAACCCATCTCTTGCTTGCCAGTTAATTAACTGCCAGCAGGTGGAAGGAGGGAGGGTAACAGATAATCTCCTATTGGTGGATATTCATTGGTATTTAGATGAGGAGTCACAATCTGGTGAAAGCACCAGACATTCACCCGGCCAGTCGTTGGAGGTTCTGCCACATCCGACGATACTCAGAGAAGAGTGAGATGCCAGGTCATTACTGAGTCTCAGCCAGATGATGAGCCACTGGGACTGCTAGGATGGTGGCCAATGTTGGAAGCTCAGCATGTAGTATGCGAAGATCAAGTGTTCCAGAAACTATTTGCACCCTGATCCTGGACAGGTGCATGGCCATCCAGATCATAACTGGAGCCATTTTGTTTTTATCTACACACATGACCTCCTCCATCGAGAGATTGGACATTTTCATACTGACCGGGGTCAGCAGATAAGTCAGTGGATGTCGGAGAGAAGGATGGATCTGCATACCATCACCTTGGCCATGAGCTCAGTGGAGCATGGGGCAGGCGAGAGGTGAAGAAGGTGCCAGGCATCTCTACCAGCAACTTATCCAGCTTGGGTCAGCTGGGAGGGGCAAATTTGCAGGGGAGCAGGAGCAGCTGCCTTCCACATTTAGGAGCTCCATCTCAGGACACTCCACCTATGGACAGTGGGTCTTCACCCCTCTTCCAATGACATCAGTGTCTCAGTTTGCTGTGATGACAGAGGAGACGTCTGCAAGCTGAGGCCTTTAAACCCTCAGACAGCCAGAGAACAGCCACCAAGATCACCTGAGGCCATTGGACAGGATGATCAACAGCCTGTAATTCAAAGAGGGTTCGAAGGAGCGCAGGCCGGAGATAGGGCTGTAAACTTGTTGCACCAAATCTCTGGCACACAGTCACCATAAACGGCTCCTGACAGCAAGTGCTGGGAGTATATTTTACCTTTCAAAATATTACCCTTAGAATACAGTACAAATGAAATTTGATGTAGTACTTCAGGCACTTCAGAAGGACACTGATGTAAAATGAGAATTTTTTGAAGGATAGTAAGACATTATTCCAGAATTTCATTTTTCCTTCATGCCTTGCCTTCTTTTTTCTCCCACAGCAGATCCTCAATTCTGTTTTATCAGAAGCCTGAAGTATGTTGTCTAGAAGCAGTTACCATTTACCTCCTCGAAACAATTAGATGATAGCTAATCTTTACCGCAAAGCCATTTGCTAACTCTTGTTCCATATCCTTTGATGCCCTTACAGAACAAATAAAAACATCAATTTTATGTCTGCTGGCTCTGGACTCCCCCATCAAAGGAAACAGTTATCATTGAAATTTTCTGTTGAATTATTTTAAATCCCTCAATTAGATCACCGCTCAGTCCTCTGTACTTGAATGAATACCAAGCAAGTTTCTTATTCCTTTTGTACAATTCTGTTTCTAAAGTGTTATTCCCGCTGCTGCACATTACTTTACATGCTATCATGGAGAAAAAATGTGCAACGTACTAGAATTGTAACTTTTTCTGCTGCTTATTCAGAATAATACATTCATGTAATCTAAGGCTGAGTAGGTTCTTTGCTCATACATCTGCATAAGACAGTAATGTTGAAAGGAAACCATTTGTCTTGCTTCAAGATGTTCATAACATATCATTACACTTTAAATGTTCCTCTTTTGAAATTCACTCAGGTACAATACAAAATAGCTTTAAGTATAGTTATCTGAAGTCAAGTTAGTGTAATAAAGCTTGTCTTACAGATGTCTTATGAAGCAACTGAAACCAATGTTTGGAAATGTCAGAATATACCGTTACTTAAGTTAATTGCTTCTAACCCTGACAATTGGCTCAAACGATGTTATTAATCTCAAGTTGGTGATCATTTTCTTCTGGGTGAAGAATCTATTGGGTATTATTAACCTGTTGCAAACAGTCCTCAAAGTGTCCTTCTAGTTCAGATTGTAAAATTCAATCTACTGCCAGGAGCAAAATTAAATGATTGACAAATACCTGTCCTTAAATTAGAAGTTTAAGGTTTTAGATCAGATCCCTTTGCTTATCTGGTTTATGGTAATAGGAACATGTTTAATTTTCTGAATTTCTCTCCTGAGTGTAGTAATCAAAAATGTGGATTCACACAGTGTTCCATTCATTTTTAAAGTAAACGTGCTTCAATCAGAGATTTCTGTAAGCCAATTCAAACCTGTGCATAACTCACAACATTTAGTTGGCAATCAGAGGCATTAACAGAGCAGTAATGAAGTCAAAAATCACACAATACCAGATTTTGTCCAACGGGTTTATTTGAAATTGCAAGCTTTCGGAGTGCGGCCCCTTCATCAGGCACCTCCACATCAGAGCAGTAATGAGATAGAACTCCCAGCCATAGGCACAAATGAGGACCATGACATTGTATTTATGGATGATGACTTCGAGGAGCAGCATATATATGAGAAATAGAAGGGACTGAGCATAGATTCTTGGACGACGTCAGAGATAACGGAGCAGAAAGAGTAAATATTGCAGATAGTTATCTACTTATGACTGAATAGATAGGAATGCAGACAGTCTGAAGCAGCCTCACCAGCCTTTGCACCAAGTGTAGAGACACGCATTTTCTGCCAGTAAAAACCATCATAAAATCTATGTTTTTCAGCCGCCTGAATCATACCTTCTTAACTTTGCTAAAAATTAACATGCCACGCCAACTTTTCAGCCGATAGGTATCCAGATACTAAATAAGACAGTATTATGAGGTAAATTTCTGAAACAAAAATTGAAATTGCTGGAAAAGCTCAGTAGGTTTGGCAGCATTAGTGGAGAGAAATCAGAGTTAGTGTTTCAGGTCGAGTGACCTTTCCTCAGAACTAAATTTCTGATGTGTTTTACACAGCAAAATATGAAAACATTAAAAGCATGTAGTAGTATGGCCTATGCAAGACAACCTTCCATCCATTGACTTCACCTACACTTCCAGCTGCCTCAGAAAGGCACCCAACATCATCAACGATCCCTCCCACACAAGTTATAAGGTCCGCCAACCTCTTCCATCAGGTAGAAGATACAAAAGCTTAAACATACTTACCAATAGGTTCAAGAACAGCTTCTTCCCTGCTGTTATTATACTTTGAATGGACCTCTCAAATTTCAAATCTGATGTTGAGCTTGCTTTTTGTGCACCTTCTTTGCAGCTGCAAATTGGTGTTCCTCGCTCTGTTCAATCACCCTATGATTTTTGTATGGTATGACCTGCTTGTACTGCACGCGAACAAAATTTTTCACTGTACCTAGGTAAATTTGACAGTAATAAATCAAATCAAACTGGAGTTCTGCGCTCATTAGCTCTGTCCCCTTCAGCAGCAGATGGGTGAGAAGGCAACTGCTGCTTCTATTGGTGTTATTCATGCTGTTCTTGGAGGTGTTAATGCTCCTGACACTGTTTCTCCTGTTACTCACCAGAAGTCTAAGCTAAAACTGCATTAGCAGCTGCTATACACTAGGGAAGGGTGACGTGTGGCAAATACAGACTAAAGAGAAAAGAAAACTCCAAGATAGTCGAAATAACCTCAACAGTCTTGAAAATCATTGCCAAGCAGTGAAAGCAAATTTTCAGAAGAGCCAGGGGAGGTAGTGGCACTGTGGTGATAAAACTAGACAAGTAATTGAAAGGCCAAATGCAATGCAGTGGGTAGAGGGCTAACAAGGTGTAGAGCTGGACGAACACAGCAGGCCAAGCAGCATCAGAGAAGCAGGAAGGCCGACGTCCTGCTCCTCTGATGCTGCTTGGCCTGCTGTGTTCATCCAGCTCTACACCTTGTTATCTCAGATTCTCCAGCATCTGCAGTTCCTACTACCTCTGAAGCAGTGGGTAGGGTTTAAGTTTGATTACTAAAATCCAGAATTGAAAGCCAGCTTTATTATTGGTGACCAACAAACAATCATTGCTTGTCATAAAAACCCATTTAGTTTATTGATCCCCTTCAGGTAAAGAAATCTGTTGTCCTTACATAGCCTGGGGTACATAAGATTCAAGACCCACAACAATCTAGATGAATCTGGACCGTCGTATGGAATGACCTATAAGTCATTTAAGCAGGTTCAACCAGTATAACAGTTGCCAGTAATGCCCACAATCTAAGGGAGATGATTAAAAAACAGTCACGTGAGCCAAAACCTTTCATTTCAATGAAGAAGAACCAACCAAATTCAGGAGTTTTCCAGGATGTCAATCTCCATCCTCACTAATCCCGGTTGTGCTTTGTCTTGTCAACGTTTGTGAGTTTTACACAATCTGGGAGAAATATGCACTGGCAGTTAAAGTCAGAATGCAGGGTTGAGTTCTCAGTCAGTTGGCTTTTTGCAAATTGAATTGCTGACGAGTCAGTCCCATGCGGGTTTCCCAAATGCTTAGATACATGTTCCCATCAAAAAAAGAGGTCTACAGTTTCTTGCCATTTTTTTGTTTGCACCAACACTTGACAAACTCCACTCGTGCCCCTCCCACGTTTTATATGTTAAAATTTTCCCAGTGTTTTCCACATGTGTGCAAAAGACATCAAAATAAGATAGTCACCAAGGATCCTAAGAGGCTAGTCAGAAGAGACTTCCTTATCCAAAGAGTGGTGAGAATATGGAGCTCACTACCTTGGGGAATAGTTAAGGCAAATAGAGGTTAGGTATGTTTTAAAGAAAAGTAGATAAGCATATGAGTAAACAAAAAAGAATGGAGAGCTACATTGAGATAACAAGGTGTAGAGCTGGATGAACACAGCAGGCCAAGCAGCATCAGAGGAGCAGGAAGGCTGACGTTTTGGGCCTAGACCCTTCATCAGAAATGGGGGAGGGGAAGGGGGTTCTGAAATAAATAGGGAGAGAGGGGGAGGCGGATAGAAGATGGACAGAGGAGAAGATAGGAGGAGAGGAGATAACAAGGTGCAGAGCTGGATGAACACAGCAGGCCAAGCAGCATCAGAGGAGCAGGAAGGCTGACGTTTCGGGCCCGGACCCTTCTTCAGAAAAACTACATTGACAGCTACATTGATATAGTTCAGTGTGGAAGGATTGGGGGAGGCTTGACTGTAGCAGAAATGCTGAAATGTACTGATTGGGCTGAACAGCCTATTTCTGTGCTATTTGTTTGCATAATTCTCCGTAAATGAAACAATAGTTTGGGTATATTGGATTGGAAACTTGGCTGAAAGATACCATGCTCAGTACTATTGGATATTTTCCACTTATAAACTCAAACCTGTTCTACTGTAGTTGATTTACAACCTAATTCAATACAGCCAACTTTGGTGCAAATCTCTTAAAACATTTTCTTAACAAAATCTGACAATTTTAGATTTACAATTGACTCAGTAGAAGAGAGTTTCAACCTTTCACCACCCATTTATATGTATAGAAATGTTTCTTAATTTCTTTGCTGAAAGTCCTGGATCTAATTTTTGACTGTGCCCTCTCGCCTCACACTTGTTAACCAACGGAAATAGTTTCTGTTTATCTTTGCCATCTGTTCTGCATAATAAGTTGAAAACTTCAATTAAATCACTCCTTAATCTTTAAATTCTAGGGACTATAACCCCAGTTTGTGTTATCTCTCATCTTAATTTAAACCATAACTGTGCTATGACTTCTAACCCTTTGTATTCTAATGTCATAGATATAGTGATCACCATTCTATTAACTATTTTGACTGTTTCATTTGTGCCTGTTCATGAAATGTCTGTGTTTGTGAATCATTGATTTTCTTTGGACCTGCACTGCTTCTAATTTTTCAACATTGGGGAAATACAATGAAATGTCCACTTTGGCTTCAAAGTGGTTGACCTCACACTTTCCTACATTGAAGTCAATTTGCCTCCAGTTACTTAACATATTAATATTGCTTTGTAATTTTATGCTTCCAACTGTACTACCTAAAATGCTGAATATCTTTGTCTCTTCAGCAAGCTTGGGTACCTGAATCTCAGTGCCTGCAACTAAGTCATTATTAAATAAAAATAGGATCATTTAATACAAGAAAAGAAGCACTCAGACAAAAAAAAGAAATAACTTCAAGTTAGGCATTCTGAGATAGCATAATTTATCTTACATTTCCTCACAGTGTCCGAAAGCCTTTTCTCAATTAATTATTTTTATTGTTATTTGAATGAATGCATAAACTAGTTTATTGTAGAAGGATTAAATCTGCAGATAAAGGAGGCTGATGTAAACACACAAACATCTCAGATGATAATTCTGTACTGTGCAAAATCCAGGCTTATATTTTAATTACTTTCACCAATGCTTGTGCCACTTAAATTTAATTGTAATATTTTTCTCATATTTGATATTTATAAGGAGTATTGATTTAAAGATCATATTTTTGAAAAGCTTTTATAAAGACAATGTTACCACTTGATTAAGTAAGCTAAAACAAAATCTAGACCCTGGAACCATTCTGGTCAATCTCCTCTGTGCTCTCTCAAGGACTTTCAATTCATTTCTTCCAGCATGCTGCTGAAACTGGATGCAGTACTCTATTTGCGACTGAACCAGAGATTTCCAGAGGTTCAGCATAACTTTGTATCAGAAAATGTCCATACTCTCTGATACTGCACTATGGTTTAAGCCTGCATTTGTGATATAGTGAATATTTCACTCAGGGTGAGAAGGCAGATTTGTGCAATATTTTGATACAATGAGAGAGAGATCACCTATGGTTTTTATGTCATTTCTAAACAGCATTGTTCTTCTTTAAGCACAAAAGCATGCAGGAGTTCACATTTTCTCTGTTTGCTGGCTGCAGAAGAAATTTGAGATGATTCAATATACAGTGAACTAATCTTCCTTGAAGAAACTCCATATCTAGGCAACGTTCCCTATAATTTTTTTTTCCAGTTGCATTGGTCTCTGAGGTCCATGTGTGACAGTGACTTCTGGAACATGAAGCCAATATGGTGCTCAATGTGCCGTGCATGGAAGCTTGGAGTGCCTGTGCATGGCCATATAAAGATTCATGCTCTGCCTCACAACAAGATTGCCTAGAACATGAAGATGGTTCTACAACAACAATATCAAGCAACAAAAGGGGATTCACACAATAGAATGAAATGTACATAATGTAGTGTTGGGGTGGAGGTTGGGGGGCTGCATGCATGCTGTACTGTATCCAAAGAGTTTAAAAGGACATCAGTGGGATATGAAGCGGTACTGATACAAACACATTTTCTAGCGTCAGCGTGATGTAGTGGAGGTGCTGGTGTTGGCCAGGGGTGGGTAAAGCCAGAAGCCACGTGACACCAGTTTATAGTCCAACTGGTTTACTCTGTTGGACTGTAACCTGTCGTTGTGTGACTTCTGACTTTAACATCAGCGTAGCTATTGTCAAGGAAAAACCTGATGTTCATGTGCAACTTACAATCAAGGTTGAAGCTCAGAATATTATAAAAACCTTAATCCTATTAAAAGTATCCAAGAGGATCTAATTCCCTTGAATCTTCAAATTCTTCTGTTGTAAATGACAGTGAAATTTTATTTTTTAGCCGGAGTTCCCAAGGTATCTGCAGAGAAGCAATCTCAAGCCGAAGAAACTCTGGAAGTGATGCCACATATGGTATCTTCATAGCCAGTTTTTGTGACATTCATTTGTATCAATGACATAGAGCACAAACTTGGAAGATAAAGAGAATTAATGTGTGGAACAGGGTGGGCTTCAGATTGTTGGGGCACGAGTGGATGGATTCCAGTTGCTTTTGACAAATGACTAGAAATCATACTGGTGCAAACTAATGAACATTTATTAACTATTTACAGTCTGTTAACAGAGACATGGTTGAGCCGAACTCCATTAGTGACATCTTTCTAAGGTTACTGATGATCGGACATCACCGATGATGCACTCTAGCTATTAGACTAATTGCTTTTAAACCTTGTGCCACACCTCCCTCCAAGTCTTTCATTCTAACCTTAAATATTTAGATCTTCATCCTGTTCTAATTTCCTACAACCCCCCAACTCTTTTTTTGTGCTTCATGTCCAATCAAGAGCCTTGCTTCTGAAGTCTAGATCTGCCTGGGGCTACCAGTAAATGTCAGAAGACAGCACCTTCTGGGTCTTAGAGATCATCACTGGAGGTCCAGGCCACGAAACAATGAGGGACTGAAAGACCAAGAAGATAAGTATTTTAGGAACGATTGCAGGGTAAATGGTGCAGGTTGGAAGCATGCCAGGGTTCAGAGGCAAGGGCAGAGATGATGTTCAGTGGCTTTCTTGTGTCCTTCTGCCCTTAATTTCCCCCAGACTGAGCAAATTAATGTTCCCTCCAACTCAGCAAAGTCACCCTGGATTCCCCAGAGGAAACCAGCCATTTTTCTTACGGTAATTGGGTCAGTGGCGACTTGAGGTCACCAAATGGCTGATAAGTAACTCCTTAAGCATATTTTTAATCATAGACAATTGAAGAAGTCCTAGGGACCTTCTCAGCCAGCACTTAATCGCTGAATTGACAAGAAGTGGGTGAGTATTTCCTGGAAGAAAACTTGCCTGATTATTTACACTTCTTGCCATCTTTATCACCACCTCCGTGGAGGGGAAAGTTGGAGCCTGCATTTCTATGCTTTACTGTTCCCTCCTGTCCTGACCCCTGTCCACCGGTGCACAGTTCAGAGTGCACTCCCTCAAGGTCTCATCACTCTCAGCCTTTTCTATTAACAAGTCCCTGTTTTGAGGGTATCACACTTTCCCCTTGCACTACCGCCCTCTTCCTGGATGGCCACCCACATACTAAAATATCCTCTCATTGCTTATCGTATGATCCAGGAAACTCATCCTCTCTGATGCCCCACAGTGACTCCATCTGCCCCTCAGATTTGGAAGACCTGACTTGAGTTGGAGCAGCTGGAGACACTTCCTACATTACTGAAAACCCAAGACACATGACATATTTTGACGTTTCCAAATGGCATAGAAATTGTAAGCAATTGATCTCCAATGCACATCCTTGATGTGAAAAAGTTCTCTGTCCCTCTTTAACATTCTGATTATTGCTCCATTTAAAATGTTAGTTTTCATCAATACATCCGGACATAAAATGTGCTAATAGTGTTATCTTTTGTTTCCTGCTCTATCTTGTAGAAAGCTATGTTTCTGAAAGGGTTAATGTCAGGGAGTGCATTAAGTTCCAGCCAATTTGATGATGTCATCAAGGAACCGGGTAGAGAAAAGCAGAATGCCTTAGAATTATGTAGAAAGAAGACATCTACCCCATGTATCTCCCACTACTCTTCGTAACAATATCTAACACACTAACATCTATCCAATTGCTATAATGCAATAAGTTGCAGTTTGATTAAGACAAGACCCTTTTCTTTGTAAGGCTCATTAGATTCACTGTAAACCAAACAGGCCCTTAGACCCAATCAAGCAAACAGGCTGGTGCCAGCAAGCTAACCAAACTGCAAGCTCGTAGTAGTTGGCAGAGAACATTGTGAACAGCGTTGCAGATTAGAATTCAGTTTAGCTTCACTATACATAAGGTATGAGTGATGGGCACCATTGCTTATGACAGCAAGGTAACAGTAGAGAAAATACTTGTGGACCCAGGAGCATAACTGGACATTTACAACTTTAAAGATTTTAAGGCTTGAAGAATTACTCATACTTGTGAAAATGTCGAAGTAAGGGTGAACTGTGAGCTAGTCATAGCCGTCAATTACAGATTCCAATGGGAACTGAGGATCTGTAGGAGCAGTCCTCATTAAAAGTTCATCCAGGAAGTGAATAGGCATCAGAGCTCCATCAGTAATGTAAAACTTCTCTGTTGGACATGGCAAACCTTTAAATTAATGGCCTAGAACCCTGCTGAGAAGGTTAAAGGTTAAAAGATGGTAACTACAACTCAAACCAAGCACTATTGTTATAAGCAGTAGACACCATGAGATGCAACGACAGAAAGGAAATCAAAAGCTTTAGAGATAATTTTGCAGCACTGATAACATCACAATTAATGTGACAAAAATACATTTTAAAAGCCTAAACAGAATCCGTTCAGTTTATTAGTTGTAATAAATCCAAAGACACATGTGTTGAGCCAACATAAAGAATGGAGCGAACAGCAAATACTACGAGTCAGTGTCAAGGACACAAGCAGGACTAAAACAAAAACATTCCTATCTCTTTAGGCCTGTAGGTCACTTCCAGAAGAAATATAGAAATAGGACACAGTAACAGGGCTGCAGACCAATCAAGAATGTGCTACCATTTACCCAAAATTGAAGGATAGCCAGACCAAAATCCAATCAGTTGGCTAAGAACACATACTTTTAGCAGTAACAGCATTTTACAATCGTAGATGACCCAATAATGTATGAAAGAATCTAGTTTAGCTATTTTCCCTTCAGGAGGATAATTGAAGACACTTGGGAATTACTAAGTATACACCTATGTCTGGACTAACAGTGTGGTAGGTAATATCTCAGACTCCAGCATCGGCAGTTCTTACTATCTCTCAGTGTGGTAGGTAGAGCTATCAAGAGAGATTGAAGATGTCATAGATCATGGTGCAATCTGTGATTAGACAATGTTACCAGGACTGGAAAATATTCCTAACTTGATTGAAGAAAATCCAGATGACAGAAGACAACATAGTTTGCAATTAGATGCAGACAAAGAGAAAAAGAATGAGCGGTACAGATGACTCAAGCTCTAAAATGGTTCATGCACCAATGATACAATAGCGGATTTGAATTTGATGGCAGATGACAACACAAATTCAAGAAGAATATTTCAATTATTCATATTCTCACAAAAAATTATCAGTACCAAAGGTACAGCAAAGTTAGCAGCAATCCTCAAGAACACTGACTGAGGATGTGAACAAAAATTGCTGGAGAAACTCAGCAGATCTAACAGCATCTGTAGAGAAGAAGCAAAGTTAATGGTTTGAGTCCAGTGACCCTTCTTCAGAACTGAAACCTGCTTTCGCTCCACAAATGCTGCCAGACCTGCTGAGTTTCTTCAGCAATTTCTATTTTTGTTTCTGATCTTTGGTATCCACAATTCCTTGTTTTGTCTGAGGATGTGAACAAACACATGTGAACAGTAAGACAATGACAGAGGATGATAAAGATGTTTACCCAAGCTGGAGGTTAAATTCAAGAGTTTACACATTTCAGCACGTGTTTTAGACTGGGAATAAAAATTGACTGACATAGATTGATATCCGCCGAATACACCTCCATGGAAGCCAAACTGACATGTGATGACCAATGTCCACAGATTCAGGATATGGTCAGAAAGGAACTGCCTGGACCAGAAAGCCCAGATTTTGCAAAGATAAAAGAAAAATACCAGTTTCAACTGAACAGCCATTGCAGGAAATTCATGAGATGAAAGATCGTCCAGATGATGTTATTGAACAAATGCTTGATTCAACAAGGAAGAGTTCCTCTGTGAAAAAATATCAGGAGCTCAAGGATATTCAAGGTAATGCAATGACCACATAGTTTTGCAAGAACAGTTTCCTTGGTGAAGGATATCAAAAATATAAACGGTCCTCCAGCACAGAGACAATTTACAATACCTCAGCGTATTGACTATGAGTTAAATGATTTTTTGTTAATTATTTATTTTTCTGTGAGCAACAGTATTTTGTAACATGTATACTATATATGTTGAGAATATTTACATGTATACTTTTAAACATTGACTCGGTGCATAAAAGGACACTGCTGTGCACTAGCTGGTCCAAAATTCACTACAGAGAAACATTTGCAACAGTGAATGTGTACATATGACTCCAATTATTCCAGCTTTTCCACAGATCATCATTAAAAGCTTGCATGCTTCCTGTTTGAAAAGAATCATTGTCCTTACCCCTCCCATTATTTCGAACAGAGAGTCAAATCAAGACCAGATTTTGGCAGATGAACACTTTCTCCGGACCAAGTAGATATTTTTTATAGCAATGGTGGTTAGCAGCGAACACTTCCGATTCATGTATGGCATACTAATTGGCTGCACATCACAGAAATAATACCTTGTGGCTTTTAACAGCATTCGGCTCGTTCATTGCTTAGAGTAGAGAAGTGCAGTTGTAATGACAGGAATTTCAAACACTGTATTATTATTCTATTTTAAATTTGCCAAAGCTATGACCCAAAAGTGCTAAAAGCACCTAATTTTCAAACATGTGGTGAAGGCACTAAACTGTCAAACTACATAATGTGTAAGACCGCAACTAGAGAGTGAAATAAAGGCCCCCCTGTACCCTCAGTCACAGTTATTTTAGATTGGTCTCATGCCAGATTGAATGGCAATGAACTTCACTGCATACTGCATATTGTAATAGTTCACATCAGTGTGTGCAAGCTAGGCTGAAAATTGTTGAAAAGAGAAATTAACTGTAACGCAATTTTGGATTGACTGCAATAGGTTGCTGTTAGATGTTGACATGCAGTGTTGAATATTAGCTTTGCAATGCACTGAGAGCTGAGTGAACAAGGTTGCAAGGGTCGGGGTTAGGCTGGTGGATATTGGGGACCCCTTTAAAGCTGAATTCTTTTAGGATTCTGTATTTAGTGTGTCCTGTGTAGTAAGACCTCAATTAACGGTGCTTCGGTAGCCTTTTACAAATGTGAACAAATCTATCGTTAATGGAAACGAAAGGACACAGGAATCATAAGTAATGAAGTAATGAAGTTCCATTAGGATGATGCCAAAGATTTATTGGGCGCTGTGCTATTTTGATTTTAATTCAGTGTTTGAGTGAATGGGATATTTTGGTTTTTGGAGGAATAATATCTAACCTTAAAATGGAGGTGGGCAAGTGAACTACGGTCATTCCTGACATCATGAGCAACTGCCTGTGGTTATTTGCCAAAAGGGTTCAGACAGGCGATTGACAGTTGGTATGGCAACCCCCAGAATGAAGTATACCCACATGGGTAGGTGAGAAGTGAGTTAGAGAGAGGAGGCTCCAGGGGAATTAGTCACCCCCTTTTTGGGAGAGGAACCAGGAGTTCATATGAATAACAAGGACTATCAGGTAGCATGGTGATGCAGTGGTAAGTACTGCTGCCTCACAGTGATAGGAACTCGGGCCCAATTACAGCCTTGGGTGACTGTCCGTGTGGAATTTGTACACCCTCTTTGTGTCTGCATGGGTTTCCGCCAGGTGCTCTAATTTCCTCCCACAGTCCAAATATGTACAAGTTAGGTGGATTGGCCAGGGTAAATTTGGGGTTACGGCGATACGGGTCTGTGTGGGGTGGTCTTCAGAGGGTCAGTGTGGGCCAAATGACCTCTATCCGCACTGTAGGGGTTCTATGACTGTTACCATCAATGGTTGCAAAACGTCAGGTATGAACATCCTACCGATCCAAGCTGTAGTGGTGCACTGCCTCTGTTTTCTTCATTTTACAGAACAACGCTGGGATCAGTGGAGTGTTATTTTGCTCATGGATTAACTATTTCATTTCTTTGTCTAATTAAATAATCCATTGCATCTGAACTGCTGGTTCTTAACAAACTCAATAAACTATCTGAAAACTGCTTACCAATAATGGCATATATGAAACAGTTGTGATCAGGAATCCCAAAAATCTAACAGAGTTCAGAGGTTTCTGGTACAGGAAATGGGACAATAAGTGCAGCATGCTTTTCAACACTCATCCAACTGCATTTCTACATAATTCCTGGACCTTCAAGTTATTTAGCATCATTCAGCATGATAACAACCTATAATAAGGGATTTCAACTGTTGTACTCTCATATTTAAAGGAACAACCAAACTTGCATTTGGATCAAGTTTGAAGATACAAGCACAAGTGAAAAAATTGACAGAATGGAATCTTCATGGATCACCTAACCCGACTTTCAGTCCAGCACTATCCCTGCAAGAAGAACTTCTCATGGACATTCGAAAAGGTCGTTTTGCAGAGCTGCTAAGTCTCCCATCTTTGTGCACTCAGCAAAGATAATCACAGCCTTTGTTGAAATAACTCCAGGAAAGCCATCACCAAGTCACCCTTTATTTATTCATGCATTGCAAATGACACTGACCCAGCTAGCTCAGAGCCAATTCCTAGAGTGAACAGGACCCTAGACACAGAGATAGCAAGAACTGCAGATTCTGGAGTCAGAGATAACACAGTGTGGAGCTAGAAGAACACAGCAGGCCAGGCGGCATCAGAGGAGCAGGAAAGTTGACTTTTCGGGTCAGGACACTTCTTCCTGAACAACAATGTTAACTTTCCTGCTCTTCTGATGCTGCCTGGCCTGCTGTGTTCTTCTAGAACCCCAGACACTCCTATTTTTACCTGTCAGTTAGGACTCCCTGGAAGGACCAGAGTAACAACCCCAATCAGGGCACTCTGATTATATAAGATCCACCTGGCCTAGTGGTGTTATCACTGGATTATTAATCCAGAGACACTGGTAATGTTTTGAGGACCTGAGTTCAAATCTTGTCACAGCAGATGGTGGAATTTGAATTCAATAAAATTCTGAGAATTAAGAATCTAACGATGATTGTGAATCCATTGTTGATTGTCAGAAAAACCCATCTGGTTCACTAATGCCCTTTCAGGAAGGAAACTGCCATCCATACCTGGTCAGGCCTACAGGTGACTCCTGACCCACAGCAATGCAGTTGACTCTTATTGCCCATCACAATTAGGGATCCCAATTACGGATAGGCAATAAATGCTGATCTAGCCAGAATTGCCCTCATCCTTTAAACAAATAATAAAAAAAAAATTAAATATCAGGCAGCAACAGGGCATATAATCCTCACTCATGTTGAATTGATGACAGTGGTGAGTAAAGTATGATAAAGCAAAGTATGGTAATTTAAAATATTCTAACCTTGATGGTTCTTATTGGAATTCTTTTCTTTTCACTGTACAATATTCTTCAAGTCTAAAAAATGGTCTTCCCATTTGATAAAAATTCAATGAGTTTCTTCAGTTTGGAAAATTAGATTTCCAGTTAATCTTTCTTGACACTATGAAGGGACAAAGAGTGAAATGTCACCATTTACTGATAATGAAATAAAAATGTTGTCATTGTACATAATATCGGCTTTCATTTCTGTACAGTACTGAGGAACTGTTTCAGGGTCAGAGGTATCTTATAGATAAAATAAGGCCCCATTTGGATAAATGTACATGACTCTAAACCATCACCTGAGGAAAAGTTTGATGTGTTTCAATTGCCTAAGCCCAACCTGGCTGCCTTAAACATCACAGCAAAAAAAAATTATGATCACAAAAGTTGATTGCTTAGCATACATATTTTTGATGCTGTTGATTTTATTTTGGTCCAAAATGATGTAGTTTAAGAATATGCACACTATCTGTGTGGGCTATAGTTCATATCTGGCATATCCTTTGGAAACATGTCAAGTTCGAGGGGAGATGATGGCCTAGTGGTGTTATCGTTGGACTATTAATTCAGAGACCCAGATAATGTTCTGGGGATGCAGGCTGAACTCCTGCCATAGCAGATGGTGGAATTTGAATTCAATAAACATATCTGGAATTAAGAAACTAATGATGACTGTGGATCCATTGCAGATTGCCCGGGGAAAATCCATCTGGTTCACTAATATCCTTTAGGGAAGAAAAATGCCATCCTTACATGGTTTGGCCTACATGTGACTCCAGACCCACAGCAATGTGTTTGACTCTGAACTGCCCTCCGGTCAATTAGGGTTGGGCAATAAATGCTGCCTCATAAAATTTGCCAGATTGCGATGCCTGTCAGCTTGGAACAAACACTAGCAGTTTGATTCTCAGGCTAAGGCCAACAATCAGGCCATTCATTTGTAATTGGGCAGCATGGTGGCTCATTGATTAGCACTGCTGCCTCACACCGCTAGGGACCTGGGTTCGATTCCACCCTCGGGCAACTGTCTGTGTGGAATTTTCACAGTCTCCCCATGTCTGCATGGGCTTCCTCCAGGTGTTTTGGTTTCCTCCTACAGTCCAAAGGTGTGCTGCTTAGGTGGATTGGCCATGCTAAACTGCCCCATAGTGTCCAGGGGTGTGTAAATTAGGTGGATTAGACATGGGAAATACAAGGTTACAGGGAAAGGGTAGGGGGATTGGTCTGGGTGGGATGCTCTGGATGGAGCGCAGTGTGGATTTGTTGGGCTGAATGGCCTGTTTCCACACTGTAGGGATTCTATGAGATGCTGCATTATGTTTAGCTCCAAAGCAGAGTTAATCATTGCACTTAAACATTAGAAAGAAGGAATTCCAAGCCCTGCACAACAAGGCAGGGTTAGTGCTCCAAAAGGCATTCTGAGGTTGTGGGTTTGGAAGGTGTAGTGAGAGGCTTGCTGAGTTACTGTGCTGCCTCTCGCACACAGTGTGTATACACCAGTGATAGAGGAAGTGATAGTTTAAGACACTCCTAATTTGTGTCTTGTAGACAGTAGAAAATGTCGTCGAACTCCCTGTGTGAGGAAACATAGCAATTAAATTGTGAAAGACTCTGTATGAATTGAAATTGTTCAGGTAATTACAAGACACCATCCTCTGTTATTTTAGTCAGACTATTTCACTGAGGTTTAAGTCCCTGTCTTTGAATGGAATTGCCAGCTCTCAGTGGAGAATTGCAGACAGGTTACTGGTGCACACGAGCTCTGTGGAGTTCCCGTCTCCACGTTCTGAGCGACGAGGCCTCTGGTCAGTCTTCCCAGCCCACTGTCAATTAAGGCTTTAAGTGCCTAATGCGAGATTAATTAAGAGCCTTATAGCATCACCACTGGTATTAACCTAGCTACAGACAGGCCTGCTACCATGCAATGGACATATCAGCTGAAAATGACCAGCCAGCTCCTCATCCCTAGGGGTCTAAGGGAGGTAGGTCCTTTCATCTAAAGCACTCAGTGTCATCCTTCTGCCCTTACTGCTGAACTCCCTGCCCTCCTCCTCCTACCCTCCATATTACTTCTCTGCGTCTTGACTTGCACCTTCATTCTGATGCTTGTCCTCCCAACAGTAACCACTGCCTGCCCAGTGGGTACTGGGCACAAGAGCTGAAGACCTCTGATTTGCCACCAGCTCATGATGTGACATTTATCTTGATTCCAGCAAAAGACCAGCTACCAGCCTCACCACTGACCAATTGGATTGTGGTTTGATGGGCCTTCATGAAAAGGGACAGCTCAGGAGTCTCACTATGTCTCCAGCTGACAGTAAGACCTTGACACCTCAGTAAGGGTTTGCCCCCATTCTGCCATTCTTGCCTTTGCGTCCCTTCTCATTCCAAGTGGACATCTAGTCTTGTATCCTTCAAGCCTGAGCATGAACAGAAGGCTCCAAAGATAGTAAGAACTGCCGATGCTGGAGTCAGAGATAACACAGTGTGGAGCTGGAGGAACACAGCAGGCCAGGCAGCATTAGAGGAGCAGGGAAGTTGACATTTTGGGTCGGGACCCTTCTTCAGAAATGACAGAAGACTCCAGGCATTTTTGATTTCAGATCTGGGTATATCTAATAATATTCAACTCCTCGTTGCTACTCAATCCTCATTTGAATCCTCCTTTCTAGTCTTCTGAATGAAGATAACAAAGCAACATGCTTTGGTACTCCCAAGCAAGATTATTGCTGACATTAATTGCCATTTTTTAAGTCAACTCATCATTTTCACTATCCTGATGAAAATTATTCACAATTCTAGAACCAACATTTCTTCTTTGTAGCACTTGCAAACATGTGTAGTTTCTATGTAATGCTAGTAATTCTGACCATGCATTGATAGAAAATCCACACCAATAAGAGCTGCTATGGAAATTTTCTCTATCATTAGCTTTAATTAAACATGCAGCGTTGATTCAATATGCAGTTTAACATTATTAAAATAAACCATTTTAAATAATCAGCATGTATTAATGACAACCTACTAAACATCTATCATATCCACACACTTGGATAGACAGCTAAATTAATTAAAATTAAATTTACATATAAAATTGGAGCATCAGCATTTCTAATCATACATACGTATAAATCTTTTATAATGTTAATTCAATTTCAAGGCCTAAATTGAAATTAAATTTTGATGAATGTACTTTAAAGGAGCAGTATCTTGAACAACATTTGACAAGCTTCTCTTTTGTCTCCGGAGTGAAATACTCTGTAGTAACATGAAAGTGAAGCCTTGTAAACATTGACTGATTGTCAGAGGACAGCCATCATTAATGCTGTGCTTACCCAGATACAAACATTTTCTGAAATGCAGTGCAGAAGTAGGACCTTCGGTCAATTTTTGTTCCCATAAATCAAATCCACTTCTATTTTTGCCCTGCTTGAGGCCAGATTAGTCATCATCAACCAATAACCAAACCTGCAGTCTTATAATGTCCAAAACGTTGGAGGTGGGACTATTGCAACAGTTCAATTCAGTATATGGATATTTTGTTAAGATTTATGCCACTTCCTTATGTTTCAAGAGTAAAATGTGCTTATATATGCACTGTACCTTTCGTGATTTTGAGATATTTTGTAACCACTTCCAAGTGTAGTTATTGTTGTGTTGTAGGAAATGTAACAGCCAATATGCACACAAACTCCCACAAACCACAAAGTGGTAATGATGGAGCAAGTTATTGCAGATGCTGGAATCTGTACTGAAAATAGAACATGCTGGAAATCACAGAGGGTCAGGCAGAATCTTTCATCAGAGCTGACATGAAGAGTTGAGGGGATAGCATTTATGCTATAGTGTGGAGGTGGAGGAACAACTGGAGGAACAACATCTCATCTTCAGACGAGGTCCTTTACAACCTTATGGACTTAATATTGAGTGCATTACCTTCAGATTGTGTGATTTTGTGTGTCATTTAAAATGGAATTAAATTTTAAGTCTGCTGCCATTCTCTCAGTTTGCTTTATACATGCATCCATTTATAACCCGTTGATGTATGGTCTTAGGACTTACAATGATACAAAATAAAATTAATGTAGGTGCTGGAAATCTGAAACAATAACATCTAGTGGTAATCTTGAATGAACATTATGAATAAAAAGTTTTGGCTATGACTATGCTATTGAGTTGTTTGGTTATCGGTCAGCTTGGATCAGGCAGCATAAATATCACATGGGATTCTGTCAGGCATATAGAAATTATAGAAATATGCCATCCAATAAATTTGCATTATTTGACTCGTAAAAATATGGAAAGCAAAGGTTTCCTGCTGGACCCTAAAATCAAATGTTGCTATATGGACAGTTGAAAGGGCAGTTTAAATGTGAATGCAAGCACTTAATGGTTCAATCAAGTGCAGATTCATTGTTTAAGCTTCTGCACCAAAAGTTAGAAGGAGCTTGCAATATATTCTCTGCCTTTACTCTTGCAGCACACTCTGATACTGAGAGACCACCAACAACTATGTAAAAAAAGACAAGGTAAAGACTTGTCCAGGGTTAGAGTTCAACTTTGAGACAATCCATACTGTTTGCAATATGTTGGAAGTCATCACGTTGGAAGGTGCTAGCCATTCAATTCAAATTTGATGGGTCCTGGCCTGAACCATCAGCTTTCCTGCTCCTCTGATGCTGCCAGGCCTGCTGTGTTCCTCCAGCTCCACACTGTGTTATCTCTTACTCCAGCATCAGCAGTTCTTACTATCTCAAGTTTGGTGTGAGGTTTATTTTTGACTGTTATTCACAACGCTTTCAGACTTAAAATTTCATTTATTTTTTGTTCATCCCTGACATTTTTCAAACATAATTTCCCTGCCTATCTTGTAAAACTTGTATTAATCTATCTAAAAATGAAAGGCAGGCTTTCATTTATACCCTACCCCATCAGCACCAGTATCAAAAGGATCATTAGCTGCCATTTCCACCACCTCCAGTGGGTTGCCACCACCAAAGACATATTGCCCATGCCTCCTCTGTCAGCATTCCACAGAGACTGTTCCCTCCAGGCCACCTCGGTCCGCTCCTCCTCCATTCCCAATAATTTCCCACAACCCACAACATCTCCCTATGTAATTGCCATTTACCTCTTCCCTCCTCACCATCCAAGGCTCCAGACACACTTTCCAAAAAGCAACCTGCACTTCACTCAATCTAGTGTACACTATTCACTGCTCATTATGTGGTCTTCTCCACACAGGGAGACAAAGCACATGCTGGGTGTCATAGGGACACCGATGCTCTGTCCACAAAGAATATCCTGAGCTTCCAGTTGCCTGCCACTTCAGCACACCGCCATGTTCCCTGGCCAACATCTCTGTCTCAGACTTGCTGCAGTGTTCCAGTGAAACTCAGCACAAGCTGGAAAAATAACACCTCATTTTCCACTTGGGGACCTCCAGCCTTCTGAACTCAATATTGATTTCAATAGTTTAAGGGTCTGAGCACCTTCTTCCATGTCCTTTATACACTCCACATCCCAAAACTCATCATTACATAGGCTGCTTTCAGCACAGCCAATCCATTTTCACTTACTAAGGGTCCTCATTATCAGCTTTTCTCCTTCCCTGCCACACCATTATCGATCCCTTTGACTGCCTAACTGCTGTTCCTTCTCTCTGTGCTCCATCTGCGCATATCACATACTCCTTTATAACACCCTCCCCCTACAATCCCTGTCTTCTACATATGTACAACTTTTCCCTCACTAATACTAGTTCTGAAGAAGGGTCAGTGGACCCAAAATTTTGACTCAACATTTTCTACCACAGATGCTGCTGAAATTCTTCAGCAATTTCTGTTGGTGTTTCAGATTTCCAGCATCCACAATTTTTGGTTTTATTTCACTGATATGATATTTTCCCAAGATCTGATGTTGCAAAGTGCCATAAAACCAATCAAATACTTTTCAACTGCAGTTGCAGTTGTGACTATGTAAACAAAAGAGAGAAATGAACCAGAAAACAAATAGTTTGTTAACAGCAAGCAACTATTTAATGGGTTAAAATTCAAACTCTATGTATTCTATACAGTGGCATTGCAATTCTTATCGAGAAAATGCAACTGTCTTTATATTGTTTATGCCTATAACACTTCAATACGTCATAGATCATTTGAAGATTGGAGATATAAGCAATGAGCCAAAAATAATGTAGCAAGAATTTTCTGTTAGTATCCCAGGCTTGCTACAAGTTCACTAGAATCTGGGGAAGTGAAACACACAATAGATAATGTGGAAACTGATGAAAAATATCTTTGGTCAGTTCTCCTATTTTCATTGGATATAAGTCTGGTCAGAATGGGTCACTGCCCATTAAATAGCCCACCGGATTTTCATCAAAATTAATAGGCAGGTGAAAGAAGAAAAGTATCCCCCAGAGTAAAAATAGTAACAAATCCTTTTTTCTCAGCCAATGAAGAAGAAGCACAGGCACCACTGCTGAAAGAACCCAAGACTAGACACATTGTACAAGCTGCAGGAGAGCGCAAAAGAAAACACGTCATTGTAGTGGGTGAATGATGAAGGACTTGGACATTGCAGAGTGGCCATACAAATTTCTCATATGGTATGCAATAAAAGCAAACCACATGTATTCAATGTTGTTTTTCCAGTCAATCTCTTTCAGTGCCCTTTGAACCACACCAGACTTTGTTTAAGATTCAATCTGCCTGGAGGTGTAGAAGGTCCCTATAACGTTCAAAATCAGTTTAAGGAAGGATTCTTTCTGCCAAACCAAAACTGACTAGCCCCATCCTATTGTACTATGATTCTGCCGCCTCAAAGAGGTTTATAAATGAACTGCTTTGATGCATCATTATTAAGTCATTGAAGATTAGAACCATTCAAGACTAATCATCGGGTTTCTTGCACTTCATTGACAAGTCACTGTGGTTTTCAAATTTCAATGCAACATTTGTTTCACAACACTCAGATATAATAAAAGTTGCAGTTAACTACAGCAGTGGGAATACTACTCTGTAAGATCACAAAACTACCTACTGAGATTAATTCATTGATTCAGTGCTTCCACTGAAATTTCACTCAAAGGTTGGATAAAGGCTATAAACACAGTAGGTGTCCTGGTCTCTAGGCCTGGAGGCTCAGGGTTCAAGTCCCACCTGCTCCAGTGCTGTGTAATAATACCTTTGGCCATGCTGGTTTAAAAATAACTAGAAACACTGTCGCACCAACTCTTTACCTCTGAGCCATAATTCTAGAGTAATAATATTGGTGAATTTGCCCTGCAGTTTGTAAATTATGTTCAATTAATGCAATTAGACACAAGATAAATTACCAAATGTAAGGAGTCAACTAAACAGATGTATAAACTAGAAAGCTGGTTGATGTCTTCAATGAGTAAAAATTCAAATCAAATTTGGAAGGCTTTATTGATTGAATGTTACCTTTTTAGCAACTCCTCCAATCCCCCCAACTCTCCCTTTTGTTTATTCTTGCAATAAAAGGAGTACATCTGCTCTGCCAATCAATGAGTGACGTGTATTTCAAATTATTTTTATCTTTTCTTTGCTTTACATCATTTGACATGCTTTCCTAACAAACACTCTTAATTGTGTTGCAGTACAGAACTTGAGTATTGCTAAAAAAGACACATTTTATCAAAGCTTTTTGTTTTGTACTCATCCAGTCAGCCAAGCTCCTGTGAAGGGGAAAAACATTTTACACTGTATGGGAAGAATGTGCTGATTGCATGGCCAGTGGAATCTGACAAGTAAACCTCAGTCTTCAATACCTCTATGCCTAAAAGAGGGAAAGTTCTGGTTCTCCATTAAACATTTTGTGGAAAACCTGCTCCTGATTTCAATCCTAAAGACCCCTTAGATTGTTGGCTCCTAAATTGTATGTTTGGATGTTTAAAGTGCAATTTCGAGAAATTTCTGGAATTTACCTGCAAGGAGATGAGATTGGCTGTATCTTACCAAGAAGAGGACATCAATGTCGGAGTCTCTGCAACATTTCTTTGTGCCCTTCTTGACTCTATTGGCAGCTCCTGGGTGGTCAATAGATTCTGTTCTTGAGTCCATTCACAAGTCAATTTGTACGCAAGTCAGAACACAATGCAGAACAATAAAATATTGTAAGTACAGGAAGTGTTAGATCTTTAAACTTATATCCCTGTATGGGATCGCATTCGTAAGTACGAATATTCGTAAGTCACATATTCATTAATCAGGGACCTCTTGGTAAAAACAAGACTACAGCAACTGCATTCCAGAGAACGCTAATGCTTAAATTAATCATTAATTATCAGGTCTCTGAACAGATTGAGACTGGAGGTGGATCTGTACGAATTCCAAGTTGGAAAAATATGATGCCTGAGCAACTTTGGTATGCTCGTCTAGAGTTTGGATTACACCACAAGTGATTTGCAAGCTTGGAAGCAAACAGGCTAAATATCCGAAAAATTTCACAAAGGGGTTGGAGACGTATGCTTTATGTTCTTGGAACAAAGTTAGGTGTTAAAAATCAAGGGTTGAATATTAGGCAAGACCTGTCAGGAATGGAAAGACAGTGAAGCAATGTGAGAACAAATAAAAAGTAAATATGTAATGTTCTAAAGAAAATAAGTGTTGAAGGTATATTACAGACAATGCATAAATGTTACACATAACTTAGTATTGTCCCAAAATTGCTTTTGTCAAGATACACAGTTTTACACATCCACAACCCAGAAAAAAATATGACTCAAAGATGAGGTTGTGTGTCTGAAACTGCATTAATACTCTTTCCTTATGATGACAAAGGCATTTCATAAACTAGCTTTGAGGCTCAGTTCATCACAGAATACTTCTCTGTGGGAGAATGTATGTTTTAAAATAGTTGACAACAACTCAATTTTAGGAATAAAGGAGCCACAAAGGAGTTTGGCCAAAATTTGGGGAGATTCCATTGAAAGCCATGGTATATGTGTATAGCTAAATGAACAAATTAGGAAGTGAAAGCAAAAGGAAAAAGTTTGAGTTTGTTAAAGTATTATTTGGGGCAAGATTTCACTGTATGAATAGAGTCAAGCAATTTCTTGATATTGTTTCAGGTTTATTAGTGTTTAATTCATTTCTTCATGATTGTTGGAATATCATGTTTGATATCAATGCTCTACAGCAGGTTTATACTTCTTGCAAATTCTGTCATTTCTGACTTCATAAAAGAAAATCAAATACCACACAGGGACAACTGCACATGCAATTTCGCCTCCAAGCCACACTCCATCTCAAGCTGGATATATATTGCTGTTCCTTCATTGTTGCTCTGTCAAAATCCTGGAACCCCTGTTCCAATAGTGCTGTAAGTGTACTGTCATATATCTGCTGAAGGTTTAACTGGGTGGGTTGCTACCACTTTCTGAAGGACAATTTGAATCGAGCAATAATGTTGGCCTTATCCAAATTACCTGAATGAAAAAAACACAATAACGGACAACTTAATGACTTTTGATCAAATATAAAGAAAACTGTTTTTTGACAATACCTCACATGTGCTGTGTTTTAGATGAACACCAATCAAGTTTAAGTAGGCTCTCCTCTGATGATATTAACGCTGTAGCAAAGTTGGGCAGAGTGCTTGTGGATTGGGAGGTAGGAAGTCAGAATTTGGTGTTTGTAAAATGCTAGGGGGGGAAGCATTGCATGGTCCCTTGAAGAGATAGTATGCTTTTTCTATGCTTAGAGGTTTAAAATGAATGTCTGTGAGCAGTAGCTTGAAAGTTTGCAAATACACAGAGAGCACCCAAATTGAAACATTTGAATCAAAAGGCCGTATAGCTAGCAGGCCAAGTAGCTGTTGTATGTTGTTAACAAGACAACAAGTTTTCGAATTTAGCCAATTGATTTGAACTAGGAACTTAGATACCAAAACCCAATTACATTTAATTCTGATGGTTTTGACAACATAGGACCAATCCTGTTGTACGAAATTGATACGTCATCAAGGCGATAAAAGGAAATGGCAAATGGACAAAAATGGGAGAGCTAACTGCCATCTGCCAGAGTTAACAGCTCTCAGCTCTCAAAAGAGAATCGTTGGTTCTTATAGTCTTCTCTAAGTCTTCGAAAAAGTACCATGTAAACAACAATGGTACATAGAGCGCAACTACCTAATATTCCTGACAGAAGAATCTACAGGGAAGGCGTTCCTGACAGGACATTCGATGGAGAAGGCACAGAACATTCCGGGAGACAAGTAACCTGGCTGTAATTTTGAGAAACTAAATTCTAATTTTTATTTTGTTTTATATAGGTGGGACTTGTATTTTATTTGAACAGCATTCCATTAAACTCTTATTTTGTTCAGGAATTGTTAGTAGTTAGAAGAGCTTTGTTAAAAGTTTAGATAATTTATTCACTGTTAAAGTTAGATAAATAAATTATTACTTGTTAATTGTAAATTGAGTGTCACATATTTGTTTAATTTAACAACTAGAGGTTGCTGAAAGGCAGGTCACAGCACTTTTCACACTCCTTTTACAGATTATAGGGCGAGGTTCTCCTCTTTGGGTGTTTTGGTTTTAGATCTCGGGGTGGGGGTCAATCTCAGTTTTAAAGCAGTGCAAATGAACTTTATTAATATAAAACAAAGAACTGCAGATGCTGCAGATCTGAAACAAAAGCAGGAAAAGAAATTGTTGGCAAAACTCAGCAGGTCCGGCAGCATCCATGAGAAGAAAGCAGAGTAAGAATCTGGTGACTCTTCATCTGATAGGGGTCAGGAAAGACTTGCTGTCGGAATCTTCTTTACTGATTGGGTTGTCAGGTAGACTCATTAGTGTAACATTAAACCCAATTATCCCTGAGCCTACTGTGATTTAATCTTGGTTCTGGAGTGGCATAATATTCACAAGTGCCTCTCATGCACCTCAAAGTCTACCCAACAAATTGTGTTTGCCTGTGGCCTACTGGAGGTGTTCCTCATTAACTGGCACCAATTAAAATTGAAAGGCCTAATATCTGGAAGCTACAGGGGTGGGGAGGCCAGCTGATTTCCTCCCTTACCTTTGTAACTAATTTTTTTACTTAATTTTCAACAGGATCTGTTCCCCACAGCCCCCATCCCTTCACACTCCACTCTCTCCAGCCATCTAACAATAATTCCAAGTAAAGGTCTCAGAGTATTACGAGTGGAAGTCACAGGGAGCAGTGCCTGCAATAAAGAACTACCAGTCTCTGATGGTTGGTCAATCACAGGGAGAGATCTCCAACTATTTAGAGCCTCATCCACTGTTATATCATCTAGTTCTCCTAAATTAAACACGATCGCACTTTGGACTTAAAATGCTGGAGTTTGACAATGTTTCTGAATGTTCTCTATGGAGCTTGTGGACTGCTTTTCTGATATATGGTTAGTTGGCACTTCACTGCAGTATCAATAAATGTGGCACCTCAAAATATATACCAATTAGTTCCTTTCCGTTTTCAAATAAAGTAGTAACAATATAACAATCCACTTTCTTTTAAAAAAAATGTGGTCTACTATATCAATATAACACATCCAAACATTAACATTTTTTCTAAATAAAAGCAGATTAACAATTGACTTCTTTAAATAAACTGAACGTCTTAAGAGTTTTATAGCTTGCTTTCTTTACACAGAAACAAAATATTATTCACAACAAAAATAAACTGTGGATGCACGAAATCTGAAATAAAAACAGAAAACATTAGAGAAACTCAACAGTTCTGACAGTACCTGTAGAGAGACACAGGTTTAATTATTTTGAGTTCAATATGATTCTTCTTCAGAGCTACAGATAGTTAACAATTAAAACTACAGTTTTTTTCTCCAAAGATGCTATGAAGTTAATTGTTAGCTATTTGAAGCTCTGAAGAAGAATCATATCAAGCTCAAAATGATTAATCGTGCATCTCTCCACAGATGCTGCCAATATTCACTGAGTTTCTTCAGCATTTTCAGTTTTTTTTTAATATTAATCATAGTATTGCTGAGGTGGTAGGATATTGTGCCACAATGTTGTGAAAATGGCATTCATCGCTCACAGGAGTGAATTAGTGCACTGTACAGGCCATATTGCTCCTTGTGTTTTAGGAGGCATGCTTGACATTGCTATGGCTATGTCAATTGCTGGTGATGTTGGTGACACTGTACCACCCTTTGGTGGTGCTGGATCTGTCATTCCACTGGTTGGTGATGTTCCTGGTTTTATCAATGATGCGTTCCAGGTTTCCAGCTCAGGTATAGGTTGAACACGGGATGGGGGGCTTATTTGCTTCCAGTTTTGGTCTGACCATCATTCTCCAAGACGTCAGGTGCAATCAATGGGCAGTGGCCACTTTCACCCTCCATCCACCAAAGTGGGATTCAGCAACGCATCAGCCTCACCACATCATTATGGTCAACCTCAGACTACAAGAGGAAAAGGCTTCAACGCTTCAGTATAGTAGTTAGGAGCTTACTGACACTGTATAATACAATGCTTCCGTTGGGTCATTCTAAGGGATACAACCATGTCATCCATCCACAAGCATGCATCACATGGCGCTCATATTGCTGAATTGATTGATCAAGTAGAACCCACTCCCATCAATGTCCAAATCAATGTCCAAATGACGTGTTTTGAAGAAGGGTCACTGGACCTGAGACATTAACTCTTCTTTCTTTCCACAGATGCTGCCAGAACTGTTGCATTTTTCCATGCAATTTCTCTTTTTGTTTCCAAATCATCTGCGATCATCGTTACCATAACTTAGAGGTATTTTCCAGGTATCCTCTAAGCTATCATGAGACCTATATTCTTGATACCTCTCAAGTTCCTGCCTCACTCAAAGAGCTGAAAGCTGGGAGTGTTATGAGACAAAAGCTCTCTCTTGTATCAAAGACATCATGAAGCAGATTGTAGGGTTCTTCAAGATGAGGCTGTGATGCTTGGGTTGATCTCTTGGCACCTAGCAGCACATCCAGATAGCGCATGTTGTGTAACCTTGACATACAATATTCTACACAAGGAAAGTAGGCAAAGAATTGATTTTATGGACTCTATAGAGTTGGGAGAGCAGCAGAAATCTTCCAATGAAGAAGATAAAGGCATTGACTGAAAGCAATGTTACTTTCAGCATGATAAAGCAGTGCCATGTCAGACAGAACATAATTGAAAACTACTTCCAAGATATCTGAGCTGGGCATTGACATCATTCTGTGAATGTAGATTTTTTTGTGTGGTTGCAGATGGAATCAGCCGCCTGTTTAACTTCCAAAGCATATGGAGATTATTTACAGACTCAGTGTTCTGAAGAAGGGTCCCAAAACATTAACTCTGCTTTCTCTCTAGGGAGGCTGCTTTACCTGCTGAGTTTCTCGAGTAATTTCTGTTTTAACTTCTTTGTTTATTTGTTCTGTACTCGCTGTTCCTGCCCTGCAATAATAGCTCCCTTAAACAAATATTCACACGGTCCGCAATATCTGCTGCTCCCATACTCAAGGATGACAAAATGGTCTATTCTGCTGGGTGTTAGAGAAACAACCATAATCATTCGGCCAGAGTTTTTACACTGTGTGATGCTAAAGAAAATTAGTTCTTGAGGCTTTATTCCTGATCATGTATCACTGAGTTTGCAATGAGTTCTAATTCGGCCATTATGGGAGACTTCAAAATCTTTTGACATACCCATCATAATTTACCCTCTGAACAATATCCAACCCAGACACAACCCCCACCTTATCCCCGTAACTGCACATTTCCCATAGCTAATACACCTAACTTGCACATCCCTGGGCAGTGGGGGGCAACTTAACATGGCCAATCCATCTAACTCGCACATCTTTGGACAGTGGGAAGAAACCAGGGCACCTGGCGGAAACCCGCACAGACACGGGGAGAATGTGCAAACTTACCATAGACAGCCGCCTGAAGGTGGAATTGAATACAGTCCCTGGTGCTGTAAGGCAGCTGTGCTCACCACTGAGCCACCCTGCTACCCAAATGTATGGGGGATCCCCGATTGATGAACATCTGACTTACAAACACATATAGTTAGGCATCGTAAGTTTAATTATCCAACATGCAAACATTTCCTATCGTTACGAACAACTGCTTTATATTGTCTTGCATTGTGTTTCAACTGGCATATAAATTGACTTATAAATGGACTCAGGGCCCAAACTCATTTGCAACCTGGGGACTGCCTGTATGCTAAAAATTCCATATACAGGCCATACGGGAAATGAAGAGCTGCTCGAAATTGCTCGAAAAAAAACAGTAAACAATCACATTCAGAGAAAGCAAATGTCAATATTTCTACCATTCGATCACAGCTGAAAAGCTGCAGCGATCTCGTCTGCAGAGCTAAGTGGAGAAAGAGGGACCAACCTAGGTGTAGTGTCAAAGAGTGATTGAAATAGAGCTGCAGTAGATGGCACAAAATAAACGTGTGTGACATGTCATGACAGTACCACTCCTGGTAGGAGTAGCTACAAGCAGTTACAGTGCAGCAGCTCGTAGTTGGCTGTGTACATGTGATTTCCTGAGATGCACCACCTGTGGTGGACTTACTGCTGGGAATGTGGCACTACTTCCTTAAATAGCAAATCAAACACCACTTGCCATTGCTTTGCATGATGTACTGAAGTATTGGGTCTAAAAACAGGTTTGTACTGCACGGTGCTTTCATAGTGCTGCAGGACCCATTCTAATATAATCTGATGTTTCAATTAAGGCAGAGAGAGAACTTGGGAGAAATTAATTTGCCCTTTTAAATGAGGACAGCAATTAACAGCTAGCTTGAAGATTGTTTTAAATTACAGATGTTTCATTAATGCAGCTATATTATATATTTATAACTACACAACTATCTTATGCATCCAAATGAGATACAATGGGAGGCCTTTATTAAATTGCCATCATATTTATTTTCATTATTTAGTAAATAAATGAGTAATGCTATATTGGACTATCTGCCATAAACTTCCATAATTTTAAATCATTTACTGCCATTGCAGTAACTATTGTTATAAAAATGAACATAAAAATCTCTCATTCAATTATAATAACCAGCTGTAATGTTTCAGAAATTTGTAAGTAAGGAAGCATAATTTACTAATTAGCTAGCTCATACATGTTTGAAAGCATCATGTTTAATGCATTATCATTTTGCGATGAAAAATTTGAAACGGATCGTAGTTTCATACCCATCCACCATGTCAAGTATATGTTTAAAAAACAAGATACACATAAGGTGGACTCATATCGGGGATGCGGGATATATTGAGGTTTATCGTCTCGCTGCACAATACTTCACATTCTACAAGCTAGGAACTGGCCTTCATACTGCAGTGCTGGCCTGGTATGGCATTGAAAAGTAAGCTTACAAGTCTATCCAAATCTGTCATGTGGGAATCTTTTAAAGGCCAATTGATTTAGAATTCAAGATCTACAGGTTCCTGCACTACTGTCTCCCAGTGCCAGGGACCCGGGTTCGATTCCACCCTGTGGAGTTTGCACACTGTCCCTATATCTGTGCGGATTTCCTCTGGGTGCTCCAGTTTCCTCCCACCAATACTTGCAGGTTAGGTGGATTGGCCATGCTAAATTATCCATAGCATCCAGGGATGTGCAGGCTAAGTGGATTAGCCATGGGAAATGCAGGGATAGGGTAGAGGGATGGGTTGGGTGGGATGCTCAACAGAAGGTCATGTGGACTCGAGGTGCCAGATGGCCTGCTTCCACGCTGTAGTGATTCTATAATTGAGTTGGCAACATTGAGAGAACCAATCATGTGTCAACAATGACTACAGTCATAACACAGAATGTATTTATTGTAATTTCTCTGCGATGTTTTTCGTCATGGCTGCAATAACAACCGAAGAATTCCATTTATTAGTGTTGCCACGGGAGCCAGTCAACTCTGAAGAACATGTTTGTTCTGATTGATGAAAACTTCAGGGAACGTGCCAGTTATTTTTTTACTCTAAGAGGTGTACAAAATGGCAACCAAAAGGCAATAATAGCCATGGGAAAGAATAATTTGAAGCAATGTCAAACATGATTACTTGATTAGCCAATTAATTTCTGCACTCACAGTAAAGCTAATTTAATAACAAGTCAATTCAACACAAGAAAACATTTGGTTGAATATCTACATCCCGAGTGTGACGTGAGCAATGGTGAGAAATTTGGGAAAATATGTCGGGAATGAGAAAATCACGATACCGAGAAAATGTACAGTAATTTCCCCCGCAAGTCTTAAATGGCAACTTAGTTTCTCACTATTGAGTAGACACTAGCATTTTTCCTTACATATGCAAGTCATTAATAGCCCAGCTCGCCCCATTTTTTATACCACTTCCAATTCTCCTTTCCTCCCTCAAGAAACTAAACAGCACAAACTCCTGGCACACACACACGTCAAAGCTGGTATCTGGCTGCTGTAGGGTGCCAGCTATTTGTCCTGGCCACCATCCAACTATGTCTCAACACAATGTCACTGCATGCTCTGTGATCATCAAGCTCCTTGAACCTCACCCGTACAAGTTAGCGTTGACATGTTTCCCTGCTCTCAGAGCAATTCACAGAACTCTTCAGCCCTTCAATATTTTACTTTGGAGTTCGGGGACATTCGTGACTTGCACGCTATTGCCAGGTTGTTTTGAGTGCAGGACACACATGCATCTATAGAGGTTGCAGCTTAGTTTGTTTTCTTAGCATTCACTCTTTGCACTTACTTGGAGGCCAGTTTCTTTGTGGCACTCATTGCTTTTCAGTAATACCTGGTCTTTAGTGTTTTGTTGTAGTCTCCAAGCCTTTGTGACTTGCATTGCTTATCATCCCATGGCATCCTGCCATGGTGGGGAGCACCCAACAGATAAGATGGTGGACATGTCATTATGCTATGTCAATGTGATACCTGCAGCTAGTGCCATCAGTTTATGGAGCAAACACGCTGCATATGCTTCAAGCAAATAGCCATGTGTAACAGTCAAAAGGGAGCAATTGTTTGTGTGGTCAAGGCAGACTGGAGATAGTTAGGAAATGCAGCTCCAGTTAGTCAAGGTGCTTGTGTGTTCCAGTGTAGAATGTTAGCATGGTCAGTCAGGTGCTCTGTCCCTCCAGTGTCCAAGCATCCATATCCTTGTAATCCAGGGGGATTGGGCCACAGTTAATCCTGCAGGTCAAGTGTAACTAGTCAAGGAATTAAATGCAGATTAGTCAGGAGCCATCAATCTGCAGGCTGGGACAAATTTTCCCACAATGACACAAAGGGAGGGATGATAATGCTGGAAGTGGATGGAAGAGCAGTTGGTGGTGATGCAGAAGCAAGTGAGGTGACGAGGTGCTCCCAGTGCAGAGGGCATGAAGTGTTAGTAGTTTGGGAGGATGTGGTGGATGAGAGCTCTTGAGTGGACATGATGCATGTAATACTAAATGCTGGGTACGGGCTGGATGCTCTTCAGAAGGTTGGTACAGACTCGATGGGCCGAATGGCCTCTTTCTGCAAGTAGGGATCCTATGAAGCTATGACTCCAGTGGTGTGAAAGCTGGATTATCCCTAAGATTGTGAACACTTCCACCTCTTGGATCATATAATTCCTTGAGAGGCACGGTCAAGAACCCGATTGCATAATAACGAGGTGAAAAACGAAAATTCCATTAAAAAAAGCAAGGCAAGCCATGGCAGCCTTACTTGTCAAACCACCAACTGCAAATGGGAAAATTCAGCCTTAATAGTGATTGAGTTCCCATCATTTGACATTAGCAATTATAGAACTAACATTGGAAATATCAAGTTATGAACTGCAATAAGTAAGTCTTCCCTTTCAAATGAACAGTGTATGCAGGGTTTGTTAAATGATTTGAATGTTATATATTACAGCTTATAGAATAGACAGATTGAGAGGAGGGGGGATTAGCGTTCTTCAGACTCCTTATGATATATGTTTCCATTGCTAGTCTAGCTGTGAATTCTTATACATTATTACCATTCTGCCAAGAGATGGAGGCTAAGGCAGTCCTTTGGAAAACAAATAAACATCTGCTTATCTTATGGGAAGCTTCATGTAAAGGATATGCTTTGAGCCTGCTTTTCGAACAAAACTCCTGTAGGATCTGATGTGAGTTTCTGAACCAAATTTTGCTGAAACTAATAGGACAAATAGTTAATCCTGAATAAATACTTTCTATCTCATACAATCTTACAGATTATTAAAAGACAAACTATATATTCTTCATGACTTGTAATATTTAACATGGTCTAGCATTAACAGAGGAACGAGTACGAACTGACTCACAAAGGCATATTAATGGGCTGTTTAAAACATTATCAAAGCCATTTCTTCTAGGTCAGAGGTGGTGTTTTACGTTGATTTAATTTTTAATATTTAATGCAATCTGCTTGAATTAACTCTTTGGGATATTTGATATTCCTCATCTAAATTGGTTAGGAACTGAAATCTGGCAGAAATTGTAAACCATGTAGATCCATTATTCCATTTAGGGAGCAGTGAACTAGAATGAGGTCATTCAGAAATCTAATAATTATATTAACAAGCGACAACTCAGGGGCTAAGGGTTTTTAGTATCACGTGTAGGTTTTTGGTCATATTTTAAAGGTGCGATATGTTAAAAATGTGACTATTTAAATCGTTATTTTACAATCACAGAGGAGACCAATCATTCAGTGGTGCAAACTATTATTTATGTTTCATACTTGTGAATGTTAATCAATATATGTAATAGTCTCCATTGTTTTAATGTTGAATAGCTTGAAACTTCCTGGAAAGTTGTGGTGTAACTATGATATGAGTATAGAGTTGCACCATGCTTTTTCTACGGGGAAATCCACTGGAATGCTTATTTTACAATAACACTCTATGTGCATGTTTCCTCATTTATTTCACTAACTACCAAGTTCTATTTGCCAAAACCCCACTTAGTTAATTATCAAATATTTGCCTCTCGCGAAAACACAAATGCAAGGTTTCTTCTTTATGGCAATTCTGACCCGCAGTAAATTTATGCCAGATTTGTCAAACCTTTGATTCCTTAGGATGTCAAAAAGTGTTACATTAAAAAAAAGTGAAATACTTCCACATTTGCATTCTGCTGAAGAAAAGTCATATTTTATGGAAACTTTTTATCTTGCATCAGGATGAAATGCAAAAATACCACTTCATGAAGAAAACCAACATTGATACTGCCTGAGAGTAGAACACTGATTGGTTGGCAATTGGACTCTGACTGGAACAGATGTTGCCATAGAGAATGTACCTATTAATGCTGATTGACAGTTAACATCCCGGAGTAGGTTGAATTTTAAGGTAGGCAGATTTCCATTTGCAACAAACAGGACCCTATGTATTAATGTATTTAGTTTCTAGTACAAGCAAATGTGCCACACTGTGGGTCAGACTCACAATCATATGTAAGTTTCTGCAACAAATGAAGCTAAGTGTTTCACTCTGCCACTACACTGTACCAACATGAGTGGTGTTTGCCACTAACAGGGTGCTACCGTCAAACCAAAAAGACATTTTTCCTATTACAGAAATGAGTGATGTTGTACATGAATTTAAGTGCTGGTGAGATGCCAGAGTGTACATCCCAAACACTGACAGATCATATCAATCAGCATGTCTCTTCAGCTTTTTGCAACAAGCTGGATACTGATGAGTATCCAACCAGCCTGCAATGGCCAAACACACAAAACAGAATCAAACATCAGCTGTGATTCAGGCAATTGGACAACATTTCCTGGTTAATCCCAACTATGCAAGGAATTACTCTATCAACTCATTTGGGATTATCAGTAGAGCTTGTATTGTGCTGCACTTATATAAACTACATTTCGTAATCCATACCAGCCTCTTCTTTGCAAAGAGAGAGAACATGTGCATTCGCTGTGCTTGTTTCAACTCAACAAAATGGATGATAGCCATTTTTTGGTTCATTTCTTGGGGCAATGCCCTGAGAAATCAAAGTCAACCTCCTGGGTTTAAAATGGAGGCAAAACCTGGTAGTTTACTGTTAATCTTCATTACTGAGTGCATTCTCCTTGAAAATGCCTCTTCTAAATCGAGTCCATTTGCCAACCAATTAAATCTTTTTCCTCATGCAGTAAAAATGCTGATTTTCCCCTTGAAGTAGTATTCTTGAAAATAGCAAAATGAAAAGTTTCAATAAAACATATTTTTTTCTTCAGAAATGATGTAATTTTGCTTCCTTAAGCAGGCCAGGTTAAATTTCAGCTTGGTTGTGCAGAGTCTTCTACAGTCTTTTGCCCAAACTTCCTTTTGTTGGCTTGACAAAAGAATTTCAAGTGTTAATTATGTCTCACGCAGATTAAGTTTCCTTAAACTTTTGCACTTATTCAGTTCTGTTGGAAGCTGCTTGGCCACACAGATTGAATTTATTACAATTGGGACTTTCCAATAATGTATCTTCATTGTCCTTTTAAGAATTAGGGAAACTGGCAAGTGTATACAAATAAAACTAGTGAAAACAATAAAAGAACTGCCGATGCTGTAAATCAGAAACAAAACCAGAAATTGTTGGAAAAGCTCAGCAAGTCTGGGAGCATCTGTGGAGAGAAGTCAGAGTTAATGTTTCAGGCCCAGTGACCCTTCCTCAGAACGATTCTGCTGAGGCCTGCTGAGCTTTTCCAGAAATTTCAGGTTTTGTTTTGTGAATCAAACTTGTAAACTGTTCTGTATAAAATTTATTTTTAAAGTAATTTTCATTAATTAAACTCAGATTACTCACCAACAGTGTATTAGACACACATTAACATTTTTTTTGTGACAAACTCATCATTACCTGTATTACTAAAACCTTACCAAATTACAACTCTTAAATACACCAAGAAGTATTTTTATTATATACATTGTTACAATTTATGTTTAATTTTATGATTCATATATTTTAGAATCATGGTTTTCAATTTCGGAATTTAATTATTTTAAAAGAAGAAGGAATGAAAGCATCTGGTTGAAGACACTGACTGACAAATCTCGGGTAATTGTAAATTGGAAAGTGTCCCTTGATTATTTAACAAGGACATAATGAGAAGGTTTGAGACTTCAACAATGGGTAATCTTTCTGAGTTGCTTCACGGAGATAAATATCTGCAGTTATCTCAATAAGGTGATCAAATTGTCCATATTATCTCATAGAACAGAGGGAGGTTATGAAACAAAACAGAAATTGCTGGAAAAGCTCAGCAGGTCTGGCAGCATCTGTGAAGGAAAAACCAGAGTTAACGTTTCGGGTCCAATGACCCTTCCTCAGAACTTGGGGAGGTTTTGAAAGCTGGAGATAAATAGTTAAACTTCTCCCTAGAACTTGGGGAGGTTTTGAAAGTTCGGAGATAAATAGTTAAACTTCTGTCTAGAATTTGCCAGATGTGAAAAATAGAAGACAGGAGCAGGATTAGGCTATTCGACCCATTGAGCCTGTTTTGCCATTCAATGTGATCATGGCAGTTTATTGAGCTTAATAGCCTCATCCTGCACTCCTCTCATATCCCTTGATACCTTTAGCCACAAGAGCTATTTCTGCCTCTTTCCTGACAATATAACGTTTTGGCCTCAATCACTTTCTGTAGCACTGCATTCCATAAGCTCAACACTTTCTGGGTGGAGAAATTTCTCTTCAGTTCAAAACAGTTTACCCCTTATCCTTAAAATATGACCCCTGGTTCTGGACTCCCCCACCATCAGGACCATCTTTCCTGCTTCTAACCTTACAGTCCTGTTAGATCTTTACATGTTTCTGTGAGATCCATCATCATTCTTTCAAACTCCAGTGAATACATTCTTATCCGACTCAATCACTCCTCAAACACCAGTTCTGATATCCCAGGAATCAGTTTGATAAACTTTTGCTGCACTTCGTCAAAAGCAATAACATCCTTCCTCAGATAACGAGTCGAAAACTGCACACAATATTCCAGGTTTGGCTTTGCCAATGCCCTATTTAATTGCAAAAAGACAGCCTTATTCCTGTACACAAATCCTCTGGCTATGAAGGCCAACATACTGTTTACTTCCTTGAATGCCTGCCACATTTACTTTCAGTGATTGGTGCATCAGGACACCCAGGTCTCATTAAACATTTCCCACTCTCAATTTACAGCCATTCAAATAATAATCTGTCTTCCTGTTTTGGCTGCCAAAACTGGATAACTTCAAATTTAGCTACATTATACTGCATCTGTTATGCAATTGTCCACTCACTCAGTCTGTCCAAATCATACTGCAACATTTCCATATCGTCTTCACCCTCCCACTCAGCTTGTGTCATCTGTAAATTTTGAGATACTGCATTTAGTTCCCTCATCTAAATCATTAAAAAAATATTGTGAATAGCTGGGGTCATAGAATCGATCCCCAGGGTACTCAACTCATCACTGGCTGCCATTCAGAAGGCACATTGCAATTGAATAAGCCATGCATGAGGTACCTTTTTGATTTAGGTCAAGGTCATTTGGTGTTTGGAAGCACCTATGGTCAGATGATTAACAGCAGTTGATGCTTTAAGGCATCTGGAATCAGCAGAAGTGGGATAGCAGAAGCCAAGGATATTTTCCAAGATGAAGAATACAATGAGGTCCATGCTTGGCCTGGGTGGTCCACAATAATGAGGTATTGAAGGAGACTTGGAAGATCCACCTGGACAGATTCTAACAGAAGGATCCCAAGAAATCGTATGTCTCTGAGTGCTGCTGGAACTCTAAGGAAAATCAAAGTGAATTCCAGAAAACTGTGGCATATTGGTCTTAGGAGAAACTAATAAACACTCAAGAACCGGTAAATATAAAGGGTCTCTTGCTGGAAGTAAAAGTGGAATGGAAGTGTTCAGTTGAAAATTTTGACTTAAACTATAAAGCAATTACTAAATTTAATGTTGTTAGAAGTGTTTGATTTATTTAACTTTTGTACAGTACAAATTTATGTTTAAAATATGGAAAATCATCGTCTGTTTCTTTCAGTTAATAAATGGAAGTTCAAACTCATTTCAGAAAGTTATTGGTCTCTACCGTAATTGTAAAACCTGTTCTAAAGCCTATGCAAAAGTGCTGAATCATAGAATTTTTTTTAACTTTTGTGATTATGAACATGACTGGTGGCAGAAGCCTGAAAGCACAACTGTACTTCAGAATGTGGCACAATTTTGGGAAAACTTTTCATTATTGCCATTTATTTTTAAAGTAAAAACAAAATCCTACTGTACTCAGTGTGTAAAAAAGTGATGATTTCAAGCATTAAATCCCATAATATCAGTAAGACAAAGAGAACAGCAAAGACAAAAGAACAGTACAGCACAGGAACAGGCTCTTCAGCCCTCCAAGCCTATGCTGACACATTTTGCCCTTTCATACAAAAACTGTCTTCACTTCTAGGCTCTGTATCCCTCTATTCCTTTCCCATTCAGGTATTCATCCAGGTGCTTCTTAAATGGTGCTACTGTGTCTGCTTCAATCACCTCTTCTAGCAGCGCATCCCAGACACTCACCATCCTTCATGTGAAAAACTTGCCTCTCACATCTCTTTTAAACATTTCCCCGTGCACCATGAACCTGTGTCCCCTCGTAATTGACCCCTCCACCTGGGAAAAAAATGCATACTTTCCACTTTATCCATGTCATTCACAATCTTATAAACTTCTATCAGGTCACACCTCAACCTCCTGTGTTCTAATGAAAACAAATCCAGTCTATCCAACCTTTCTTTGTCGCTAAAATCCCCCATACCAGGCAGCATCCTGGTAAACGTTTCATGTACCCTCTGCAAAGCATCCACATCCTGGTAGGGTGGTGACCAGAGCTGTATGCAATATTCCAAGTGTGGCCTAACCAAAGTTCTATCAAGCTGCAGCATAACTTGTCTATCCTTGTAGTCAAAACACTTCCAGTGTAGGTAAGCATGCTGTAGGCCTTTTTTACTATCTTGTCTACCTGCGCTGCCACCTTCAGTGATCTATGGACTTGCACACCCAGATCCCTCCGTACATCAATACTCCTAAGGGGGTTGCCATTCATTGTGCAATTTCCTACTGTACTTGACCTTCCAAAATGCATCACCCCACATTTGTCCAGATTAAGCTCCATCAGCCATTTTTCAATCCATGCCTTCAACTGATCTATATCCTGCTGTATCATGTGACAATCCTCCTCGCTATCTGCAACTTACAAATTAGACAAGGTACATTATCGTCCAAGTCATTTATGTAAACCAGAGGGAATTAAAGGAAAACGACATTGAATGGAAAATTCTTTCTTCAATCAGTAACGAATTATACAAACCTAGAGGATTGAAAAAAAACACACTTTGGTGGTCCTTAATTGACCTTTTAAGGGCTTCAATTGACCTAAGGATGGACAGAAATTCCCACCTTCTCCATTGCTGGTACACACTAAGATAGTAACCAATACAAGCTTCCATGCCTCGTGATTAGAATTTTTTTTTTCCCACAGTCCTCAACATCATCCTTCAGGCCCCATAAAATACCAGGCTGAATGTCTATCATTAATGCAAGTCTTTGAAGAGGTATCATGGACTAAAACACTTCATTGTTGGCAGCACTAATTTGTTCTTGAGTGTATTATTAGTTACTTTGGAAGACAGCTAGCTCAGTTGGCTAAGCAGCTAGCAAATGATTCAAAATGATGCGAAAAGCACCAGTTTTGAGCCCTGTTCCAGCTGAAGTAGACATGTCAACTGACTCCTGACCTTGCCCAGAGTGAAATCCAGGGAATCGCTGTGGTTTGATGATCACTGAATGATGAAGATGATGCCAGAAACAAAAGCCACAAAAATATAACAAAAATCTTGCACCATAGGGAGATACTGAATAGGCTAGCGCTATTTTCCTTGGAGCGTCGGAGGCTGACGGGTGACCTTAGAAAACTTTATAAAATCATGAGGGCCATGGACAGGGTGAATAGCCAAGGTCTTTCCTCCAGTACAGTGGTAGCTGATTTTCTCCAGGCTATCTCTCAATACCCTGTGGTAGAATCGATAGGAGGACCACCACTGATGCGAATATGGCATCATGTAGCCAAATAAGAAATAAACAAAGCCTCTGTGTCAATGGTATTTCAACAGAGGTTGTAAAACCTTCTGGCTTTTTCTCACATCCGGACTCCATACACGTATCTTACTGATTTAGGCCAAAAAAAATTTACATCCTTATCTCTATCCACCATCACCTCCTCCACAACCTCAGGAATATGACAATTGCCAATATCCTCAAGAAGAGTTTCCATGCTGAATGACTCTAAGAATGGTAAGTCATGCTATGGAAACTATTGAGGAATTTCCCTCTTGTCCATAACAGGGAAAGTCCTGGCCTGTATTCTCCTCAATAACCTATTTCATGTGGCTGAGAAAGTTCTCCCCAGGTACAATATTGATTTCGCCCTTCTGTGGAAACTCTGGCATGGGTTTTGTTCTTGGATAAATCCAAGAAAAATGTGGAGAACAACACCTGACATTCTTTGTTTCATTCGTTGATCTGACCAAAACATTTGGCTCGGTAAATTCTGAGGCTCAATGGATTGTGCTACAATGATTTCGATGTCCAAGAAACTTCCTCACAATCATACGACTGCTTCATGATGATATGACTGCAAATGTCTTGAGTAGGAGATATGAAACAGACATAATAAAAATCCACACTGGTGACAAGCATTGTTGTGTAATAGCTCTTGTATTATTTACAATCCACCTGACAAGGGGCAGTTTACCTCATTAAAGATTAACTGGCCTCTGGTGTCAACATCAATAGCATTTAGATGGAAAGCTCTAGCCTCAGTCCATTCCATGCCAAAAGTAAACAGACAATAATGGATGTGCATTATCTATAGTTTGCAGATGAATACATTGTTGTGGCCTGCTCTGTCCCAGATTTCCAAGCCATTCTTAATCTCTTTAATTTTGCAAACAGGAAACTTGGCCTATTCTTTAATGTCGTCAAACCAAACCCATGTATTAACCCACACCGAGCTGTCCATATAATCCTCCTGTCAAATGTGTTCAAGGAGAGACTGTGGAAAATGTTGATCATTTCCTTTAACTTGGTAACCACCTCTGACAAAAAGCCAACACTGATGAGGAGAACTGAGTACATTAGTTGTATTAGTGTATTCCAATCTTTCGGGAGGAAAAATTCAGCCTGAATTCTTAACAAACAGTGAAAGACAGCAGTGACATGAAGTTATGAGATTCCAATAATAAAAATAATGAAAGTTGAAAAAGGTTCAAGTGAAAAAAGTGATGAAGCTATTGCCTTCCTGCTCCTCTGATGCTGCTTGGCCTGCTGTGTTCATCCAGGTCTACACCTTGTTATCTTACATTCTGTTTGTTTGAATTTGAACCAAACTCCATGATCTTTAAGGAAATATAAACAATGACTTGAAATGAGGTTGCACATAGGAAACAAAGCTGACATTTTTATGATGGTGACATTTGAGCATGAGAATAAACTCTTCCCAGAGAGGAATATATTTAAAGAAAACAAGGAGAAAATCTTGGACTTAGTGCAACTAATGTCCAACATCTGAAGTGATTGTATTTTCAACTCACATAATGTATTGTAACACAGGAGGACAACGGGATGAATGCTTTCTTCAGCAGGAGCACAAAATATACAATACTTAATAGTCAGTGCATTTCATATTGTGGTTTGATTTTTAGTTCTATTCAAATCAATGTATTGTGGTGTAAAATGGGCTGTGGGCCAGCATTATAAATTTTGTGCTTCTGGCACAGTGGCTGTGTGGTTAGCACTGCTGCCTCACAGCCCCAGGGACTTCAGTTTGATTCCATCCTTGGGAGGCTGTCTGGGTGGTGTTTGTAAATTCTCCCTGTGTCTATCTGGGTTTCCTCTGAGGGGTCTTGTTTCCTCCCACAGTCCAAAGATATGCAGTTTTGATAGTTTGGCCATGCTAAATTGCCCGTAGTGTGTAGGTTAGCGGATTAGCCATGGGAAATGTGCAGTTATGTGGATAGGGTTGGGAGGTGGGTCTGGGTGAGATTTTCTTCGGAGTGTCGGTGCAGACGTGGTGGGCTGAACGGCCTTTCTCCGCACTGTAGGGATTCTAAGATGTAAACAAATTTCACATTGACTGTTTTCAGAATATTTCAATATTAGAGAGAGTCAAATTCAAACGGGGTATATCTAACTTTTTTTCTTTTTGTTTGAAACAGAACAACTTCTGCAATCATTATAATTCTGCATTTTTAGCTTTTCTTTAATAATGTGTCATTAATCTTTGCTTCAGCTTCACAAAGAAGTTACATTATGCACTGTTATTTAAATCTACTCTGGAATAGTCATGTTTTCAACTCTTGTTGGACATGTTCCGAAAAGTTTTATCATATACTGCTGCCTTCAACAGTTCTTTGCCAATGGCGCCTGCCACTTGATGGTTCACCATCTTTCTGTGCCAAATTAAGCAGGAACAGACTTTTCATTAGGTAAAACTCTTAGCTGCTTGGATAATCTCTGATTGTCACTCAGTCTTTTTGTTCAAATCTCTTTTATGTTCATAAATAATAAACAAAAGTATTCAATAGAATAGAAAAAAAAGTCCTAATTTTTAAAATGATTTTGTTCCTTGGTTGCTTGGAGGATATCCTGGAGGTTAATCTTTAATCCCTGGAAACCCCAGAACATTGCTGAAAGATTGACGCACTGACTTCTGTGCTGTGTGTAAATTGAGCAAACTGAAAAAGAGATGTGGTGCAAATATGGAAATTAGCTCTCATTCACTCGTCACAAAGAATTCCGTCAAGGGCCATTAACTGGCAAGCAAAGTCATTACACCATCTCAATAGTGATCAATCAAAAATGTCCCTGACCAACAAAAAGCAACCAGCTCCATATGTACTGGACACTTTACATTCATTGCAAATACTTTCATGTTGGAGATAACACAGTGTGGAGCTGGAGGAACACAGCAGTCCAGGCAGCATCAGAGGAGCAGGAAAGTTAACTTTTCGGGTTGGGACCCTTTTCGGAAAAACGAGGACCGCAACTTCCCCTTCACAGTGGTCGAAAATGTCCTCGACTATGTCTCTCGCATTTCCCGCAACTCATCCCTCACACCCTGTCCCCGCAATAACAACCAAAACAGAATCGCCCTCGTCCTCACGTACCACCCCACCAACCTCCGGATCCAACGCATCATCCTCCGACACTTCCGCCATCTGCAATCTGACCCCACTACCAAAGACATTTTTCCCTTCCCATCCTTATCTGCTTTCTGGAGGGACCACTCTCTCCATGACTCCCTTGTCTGCTCCACACTCCCCTCCAGCCCCACCACACCCGGCACTTTTCCCTGCAACTGCAGGAAGTGCTCCACCTGCCCCTACACCTCCCCCCTCACCCCCATCCCAGGCCCCAAGAAGACCTTCCACATCAAACAGATGTTCACCTGCACATCTGCTAATGTGGTATACTGTATCCGCTGTTCCCGTTTTGGCCTCCTCTACATCGGGGAAACCAAGTGGAGGCTTGGGGATCGCTTTGCGGAACACCTACGCTCGGTTCGCAACCAACAAATACACCTCCCAGTCGCGAACCATTTCAACTCCCCCTCCCACTCCTTGGACGACTT
>NC_063337.1:99137216-99196672 GCF_021869965.1 Rhincodon typus
CCTCTATCCATCTTCTATCCGCCTCCCCTTCTCTCTCTATTTATTTCAGAATCCCCTTCCCCTCCCCCATTTCTGAAGAAGGGTCTAAGCCTGAAACGTCAGCCTTCCTGCTCCTCTGATGCTGCTTGGCCTGCTGTGTTCATCCAGCTCTACACCTTGTTATCTGAGCTCTGTTCATGACCAGTTTAGCAAGTATTTTGATTGACATTTCTCAAGGTAGAAGACGGACAAACATTGAATTCCAGTTGTGCATGAGTGAGGCTGACAGTTAAATTGACTGTCATTGGTAAAATTTTCAGCTATCTACAAAGGTCAACTACTGAGTGTGTCTGTGCTGATGTATACAAGGCATCAGCTTCTTTTCAATGCACGACATGCTACTGTGCTGATACTATATCAATATGATCGTCTCAACTCCTGCTCATCTTCTCTTCATGAGGCCTATTAAAAAATACCAGCTTCACAGCAACTCCTGAGCATCCTGTGTCTGTCCTTCATTATAATCTTATAACATAAAGTGGAGAAGATTAGCAGACATGTTATTATCAGTGTCAATCTTCTGAATTGTAGATCGATACATAAAATTGAATCTGGAATGGTAGATATGTATTCAGATGAAAACGATGGTTGAATATGGTAACGCTTGTCAATAATTCTCACAACTTTCTAGAAACACACCTCAAAACACATCCCAGTCATAATTCCTATAGATGAAATGGCTCTGGGGAAATTGGAAGTAACAACTGTTTCTGAGCCATTTTATAAAATGCATCTATTGTTGCTTTAAACTAAAAACAATGCTATAGTGGATGGTGGTGGCTGCAATAGAAAAAGATTAAGGGCATTTTATTCAACCAGATATCCCAAATAGTGTGATCTTCACCACACTTTGTAATTGTAAGCCTTTAAACTAATGTGTGAACAGATGTAACAAAACTAATCATAACTGTGTAGCTCTAAACTGCCAATAATGAAATAAACTGATGATTTTTTCCAGCAAGTGTTACTTTGAGATAGCATAAAATTTCTTCACTCTCATCTTTCTTTACAGCCATATAAAAATTGATCCGTTTGGTTGAATGTTTAAATAAAGAAGTTACTAACTGCTAACTCAGAGATCCTGGCCAGAAGGCATCTAATTGGCCCTTGTGGACCAAAGATAAATTAGGTTATGTCAAACTTTATGTAATTCCAACAAGGTGGGTTTCTCAAGTGTAGACTTAAGTTTCACCTCCTTTACTGAGGGTGATGAATTCTGCTGAAAACTTGGACTTAAGCAAAATTCCTGGTAGTGTCCTGTTTTACACTTTGACCCATGACATTAAGGCCTAAGTATTCTAATGCACAAATAGTTATTTCTACAATGTAGACTGGATCTGTATGTTCGAACCATGCAGAGATCCCACTCTGGCCATCTGTGAGAAATTGCTTAGAAAATTGCATATTCCCTTTAAAATCAAAAAAAAGAATTGGAAGATTTCATCTCTCTTAAACTTAACAGTTACTCAGGAAAGGTTGGAGGACTAAAATTCTGCTCTGATTCTTGGGTAGTTATTAAATGGAAGCCCCAACTCATCTCTGGCCCAGACTCCAAAACTACACTCGAACCCAAATCTTGGCATTCCCAATCCCAGCTGCCCCATACCCATGCAAACCAACACCACCATCCCACCCAAACCACTGGCCCATCCTCTGGATCTAACAACATGCCACAGCCAGACTAGTTGCCAGCTTCATTGCCCAATCTGACTGTGCTCTCAACCAACCTGACCTCTTCTGTCCAATGTCCCACCCCACCAGAACCAACTGGGGCCCCACCAGATCAAGATTCGATCTGACAGCCACCCAGACTGAATTAAGATACGCCTTAGCTGACCAAAACCTACTTGACGTGACCCCTTCCCTTCCAGACCCAACAGATTCCCTTCTCCCCCTTCACAAACCCAGTCTATTCACTGCTGGCACAGCTTCCCTGGCCACAGTTGTGAATATCTTGCAGTAAATCATTCAGGGCCTCACTGTTCACATAGCAACCAAACCACTGAAGATTGTTAGATAACAAGGTGTAGAGCTGGATGAACACAGCAGGCCAAGCAGCATCAGAGGAGCAGGAAGGCTGACGTTTCGGGCCTACACCCTTCTTCAGAAAATCCTGCTATCACTGAAGATTGTTGCCAAGCAATGATAAAGATGAAGGCACATGTGCATCTACACAGTCCTAAAACATAGCTTTCTTACAAATTTCATGTTTGTAACACTCTCCAGAGACAGTGATTTAATTCTGTCAGTGACACAATAAAAGATTGTAACAGTTAGCCTTGAAAAGTCAGTCCTTCTGTGGTGCTGAGAAAGTCAATGCAAGTCAGTGTTTGGGTAAAATGGAGTTCAGTGCACTTCCTTAATTAATGCATTGCTTTTGTAATCATCACCTCGACCGCAAGGACCCTTATTTGCCGGAGTGATTTATTGTTGGACTGAAATCCCGACTAGTCACATGGCACAATCCTCCGTGGGTGAAAACCTGAAAGTAGGGGACACCCATTACCTTTTGGCTTCTTTCCTGGAAATTGTGTGCTTGCTTCTCCTGCGAAGACAAAGGAGATTGTCATGCGTGGTGCAGTCCTGTTTGGCCAATGTCATCGGCTCCAATGCATGACCAGCTGGATGTTTCAGCATTGACAGCACTTCAGTAGCATCTTTGTCTCTGAACTATTCTGCAAAGGCATTCCTTGCCCTGGACACACACACACCTCCCCTTATCAAGGGCAACGTACAACCTGAGTCACTTCAACAGTTATGCTGCTGGAGGCTGAATACTCAGAACAAGGTTGTTGAACCTTTTCCAACAGTAAATTCAGGATCTCTGGCTATCCCTACAGCTGCTCGCAACTACATACCTGGGTGCAGGAGGATGTCTATCTGGTTATTGGTGAAGGAGCAGTCAGGGTGGCAGTGGAGCTGTGGGATTCCTGGTTGTGGGGTGAGTGTGGGTCCAGCACAGAACCCGACATCAGCAGACCATCAGTAGGGTGATCCCAAATGAAGAGCTGGCACTTGAAGAGTGATGACTCCAATGTTGGTGGTTCCAGCTCAAGCAGCAGAAAGGTGGTAGCGCAGGTGTCATTCGTCAGCTGGGTCAGGACTCTTGGTGGAGGCAGCAGAATGAAGATGGACTCTTTCAGCTTTCCCTTTTTTAAAATATTCTTCAAATGGTGCAGGATTGTGGCAATGGTTGGAGATTTTCACTGCCTTTACCAGTGTTGCTTATTGTAGAGTACAAGGGGCAATAAATCTACTATCTCTGTAGCAATAAATCATCATTCATTTAGCTGTGCTCCTCCTGCCACATTGCACAAAAGTTCTATCTTCCACCTCCATGACTCAATGACTCTGCTCCATGCAACCCCTACCACCCCCAATGTAGCCTCAAGCACCAGAGATATCAGAAACAACCCTGCCTGATGTTCCTGCCTTACCCTTGATTTCAGCCCTGTAGCAGATCACAGGGCTCCTCTTTAATCCCACCTCTACTCTCGCGCCTGTGACAAATAATTGAATGTAAAAAAATTTCCATATCAGTTAAGATGTAAAGAACTTTTCAGAGTATTACCAGCATTTTGACTCACGAAAGGAAAAAAAAAATACTTGGATGTAAGATGATTGCCAAAATGTACTCATTTTCACATTTTGTCTTCCATAGGATTTCAGTCAACAATTTGTAAACAAGGCAATGTTCAACCAACCCCAATCCAGATTAAGTCTGCATTGTCAATTCTGGTAATTAAAATTACCCTCAAGATGACCATTCTGATTGATTTGGACTTTGAAAATATGGATTCCACAATTTGTTCTTTCAGAGTCATAAAACCGATGCAATAGATGATAAAAGAACAAGGCATTAAAGAATTTAGATCATTTGCTTCCTGAAGATGGCTAAATCACACAAGACTTGCCCTCCCATTCCTTTGGAAATGGAACACAAATACATGGCATGTGTAAACTTGGCTCAGTGATAGTTCCTCTTAACTCTGAGCTGGGAGAATCAAAACTGCATGCAAAGACTTGTGTACATAATGCAGGCTGTCGCTTTACAGGAGCACTGAATTCAGGATTAAAATCAATTCACCCACTAACATCCAGAAACCTGCAATGCATGATGTAATGGAAAATAGAGCTGTATTGTACAGCAGGGACCAATAAGATATGATTTTTTTTCAAAGTAATGTGCATTAACTCTAACTTCAAAAGAGCACCTTCTATTGTATGGCTGTGATCTTTCCCCATTTATCTTTCAATGAGATTGCTCAATTAATATTGCATTTTGGACTGTTGCATGTCAGAAACTAAATTCAGACAGTTCAAAGGTGGAGTTTTTTTGGAGTCATTAAAAAGAGGATAAAATGATTGCCTGGTCTTCAAATCTAGATCTCTGAGGGGAAAGGGTAATGGATTGATCCATCAAACCATCCAACTCTTGTCACACAAATAAGGTGAGATCAAAGATGGTTTGACATTGGTCAAACAGATTTACAAATGTAGAAAATGCAGAAAATCATGCTTAGATTTTAATTTGTTCCTTCTTTTGTCAATAAAATTATTCATTCATTCAATTTGGTGGTACCTTAAAAGCACCTGTATCTTTGACACTTGTTAATGTGTTTATCTTTAAGATTTTACAATACTTCTCTGAGTTGCTGTCAATCAGGCTGCCTCATTCACAGAGTCTGTCTTGAGAAAATAATCACGTTATATGAAGGTAACCATGACTTGCACGAAACCTGTACTTCTGTCTTTGCTGATCAGACATCTGGTCCTCCAACCAGCTTACCAAGCTGTAAACCACTTTCATATCACTCCTGCCTTGTCAATATTAGGCCGCAAATTTATTATGACAGTAACTAGCTTAAACTTCGAAAACTTCATGCACCTAGGGATACGTGAGGTAGGCAAAGTGTATGTGTATTCCTGTTTTCTGTAGCATGTTATTTTTCTTTCCCTGGAATAGGCCACTAGCTTGAAGCCAGAGGCTATTGCTTGGGAGGCACACTCCATAGTAAACATGGCTGATTAGGGGTTTCTCCCATTCTTGAAAGAATTTCAGATTAATTAAGCTGTTTAGTTGCATCATGACTGCACCTTCTGTGACCATCACCTCCTGTAGGGGGTCTCAAACATACAGCTTATGGTTCAGAAAGGGGGACTGTACCCACTGTATAACTAGACTTCTTTCCAGCAGCTAATGACCATGACAATAAAATGGCCCAAATAAATAGTTGTAAAACTTGCATATTGAAGAATGCATGAGTGGACAGGCCTTGTTCAGATCCCTAACTGGAAGTCACACTCTCAGTGATTTGGAAATCGCTCACTTATACATACTTACTTACTTTCTAATCTCTTCCTCCCAGCTCTCCCCAACAAAGCTCCAATTAGAAATAAATATGGATTCTGGAAAATAAAGAGGCTTATAAACCAAAATTAGCAGGATCAGTCCAGATATGATTATTACCTTGAACCATAGCCTGGCATTGTACAGATACATGCACAGAAGTGAAGCAGTCAGCTAACACCATTCACTTGCCCTTTCCCCACAGTCCAGCACTTATCTTTTATTCTTCACATATTCTTTCAATCTCCTTTTCAAAGCAATGTTTGAATCTGCCCCTGTATCACTCTCGACAGTTAATTACGACAAAAAGAAGTTCACTTCATTTTCAGCTCATTATTTTGAACACCTTTATCAAATCTCTTTTTAATTTTTTTTTCCTTATGGTAAACGGACGCAGCTTCTCAAATCCACGCAAACAATTCATATAAACACTTACCACATCCATAAGACTATAAAGAATAGGAACAGGACTAGGCTGTTCAGCCCCTCAAGCCTGCTCCTCCATTCAGTAGGATCATGGGTGATCTGATAGTCCTGCGTCTACTTCCCTGCCTTTCCTCCATAACCCCTGATTCCCCGACTGATCAGGAATCTATCTCAGCGTCAAGTATACAAAAGGACGCTGCACCCACATCTGTCTTTGGCAAGGAGTTCCAAAGACTCATGACCCGCTGAGAGAAGAAATTCCCCCTCATCTCAGTTTTAAATTAGTGCCCCTTTATTCTGAGACTATGCTCTCTGGTCCTAGAGTCCTCCATGAGGGGAAAAATCCTCTCAGCATTTAATCTGTCAAAGACTCTTAAGAATCCTATTTGTTACAATGAGATTACCTCTCATTCTTCTAAACTCCAGCGAGTAGAGTCCCAGCCTGTTTAGCCTTTGCTCATAAGACAATCCCTCCATACCAGGGATCATCCTAGTGAACCTTCTTGAAACTGCCTCCAGTGAAAATCTATATTTCATTAAATTAGGAGATCAGAACAGTTCAAATATTCCAGATGTGGTCCCACCAGCATCTTGTACAGTAGCAGTAAGACTCCCCTACTCTTATACTCCAATCTGCTGCATTTGTGTACTAGCTTTCCGTGTTTCATGCTCCTTTGTGTGGCTTTCTGCAGTTTTTCTTCATTTAAATAATATTATGTTCTTTTGTTCTCCCTTCCAAAAGGAGCAGCTTCACATCTTCCCACATTATAGTCCATTTGCCAATTCTTTGCCCATTTACTTAATCTTTAGATATCTCGCCCTAAACTATTTTGTATCCCTTTCACAACTTGCCTTTCACTTACTTTAGTGCCATCTGCAAATTTGGCCACAGTACGTTCACATCCTTCCTCAGAGTCTTTAATATATATTATAAACAGTAGCAGTGCCAGCACTGATCCCTGTGGAAGGTTACAGGTCGTCAACCTGAAAAAGAACTCATTATCCCCACTTGCTGTTTCATGCCCATTAGCCAATTCTCTATCCATACCAATATACCACCTCCAACACCATTCCTAATATTCCAGTTGAGGCTAAACCAGCATTAAAAAGGTTCATTGTAACTATTTATTCTTCAACTCTATGTTTCTACTTACAAAGTTCAGGATCCTAAATGCCTTTTTGATCTCTGTATAAACTTGCCCTGTCACCTTCATCACTTTGTGCATGTATATATCCAGATCTGTCTGTTGTTGTACACCATTCAGAATGCCATCATTATTTTGTACCAAATAAGTTTTTGCATTAATCAAGAATGGTTACATGGTCGCCATTAGGTCCAATATAAATTCCTGATTTTCTTTTAAGTGAACTAAAATTTCACCACTGCCATGGTGGATTCAAACCCATGTCCTCAGATCATTAGGCTAGGGTTCTGGAGTATTAGTCCAGTGATATTACTGCGATGATACTGCCTCCCCTGCCTTGCCAACTTTCTTATTGCTGAGATTAAATGGATAAGTTTGCTATCTCTGGGTTCATATTTGCACCCTTTTTAGGTCTAACATTTGTGTCTGTCATCTGAAGTTCATCACCTCATATCGAAGAGGGATTGAAGATTATGGCCAATGCAGTTGCAATATCCCCTTTACTTCCCTTTGTGTACTTGGATCCAGTGCAGCCAATATAAGTTCCTTGACTTTAGAACAATTTCAAGTCTGAAAATAACAACACTAGCAACATTTTATATTTATACAATATTCCCCTTATATCGAAAGATATCTCAAAATATTGTCAAGGACTTGCACAAAACATAGAAGGGAGAAAATAAAGGATTTAGAGGAGTAAATAAAGGATTGAGAGAAGTAAAAACATAGGTGACAACAGGGTTCTTAAGAAGGCTGCTAGAGTACACATTTTGGAATGAGATTCATACACCAGAGGCACAACGAACAAATGAGGAGCCATCAATATCGGAGTACAGAGAGTAAGGAAAAGACAAGAAAAGAAGTATCAAACAAACAAAACCGACATTTAAGGCTGTGCAGCTGGAAAGTAGAATAAGATTTAAAGATCACCTTCTGAATAATTATAAACTCTTGAACAATTTCACTTATCTTGCAAGATTCGATCATGTTGTGTTGTGATTGTTAATGCTGTATAATCTTGTTAGGGTAAGGATTTATCAGCACAAGCAGTATGGCAAGGCTCTCGACCCACTCTGGTCAATAGGTCAATAACCATCAAGACTCTGTGTGCCTATATGGGGAGGATTTGTTGTTCTTCAGGGATTCCATCTCTTTGAGAATAAAACTGTCAGCCACAGATGGGTCCATAACAGTCAGACGGGAAATGGTACTTTGTTGTTTGGGGCATAAATTATTCAAGATTGTCCATTATATGAAATGTCTTTCACAGGAGCAGTCAGAGCTTATAGTGTAAGTAATGAGTGCCTTCTGGGGAATAGGTCTTCAAATGAAGAAAACAGCATCATTTGGAACCTCACATCTTTCATGTTTGAAAGAAATGCATGGCTTGAATTCGTTTGTCATGTAGAGCTCAGGTTGTTTATCACCAAAGCTGACTACATTGGCTGTGAGTTGGCTTATCTGTTTGGATGAACAGGCACAGAAGTTAGTCTGGGCCTTTTCTTGAGTCAAGATTTGGTGCTGCAAATATCCAAAATGTGAGAACCGAGGGTTGATCAAAGTTGGTCTTCAGGCTTCATTAACATACTCAGTACATGCCTTCATAGGCAGTTAACTGAAGCAAAGACTACAATATCCATAGGCTATCTTTGTACATTTATGTTGCAAATTTGACTATGTTGGCTAGAACGCACACATCCTAGCAGAGGTAGGACACCAAGCTCAGGTCATGTACCATGGTATCCATCAAACCAGAGATCTGGTAAGTATTGGATTTGCCGTTAGTTAAAATTTGTGCATCTGCTATGGCTCTCTTTGCTGCTGCTTCCTCCTTCCAGAGACATCAGACATATTCATCCTCACTAAACTAGATCAGACTTGTAATTCTGATGTTTAATTAATGCAATACATGCCATGCCAATTTTATAAACAAACTTGTTGACCAGCTAAATAATTCCTCAGCAAGTGTAGTCTTCTGCCAGATCAAGACCGTCAATAAATAGCTACAACACTTTAGATAGCTCCTATCCTGGATGATGATGGCAATGATGCATCACAAAATGATACATCACAGATGTTTTATTAGACAATGGGATGAGAAACCTATTGATGTTTAGTTGGAATCAGCTATGGCTGGAGGACTATACATGAGTTTTCAAAGCACTATTGGAAACATGAAAGTTGCAATTTTATGACCCTGAGAAGACAACTACCCTGTAGTTAATGCCTCATAAAAAAATCTTGGAGCATGCAATCTAGGAAAAAAGGCAAACCAATTGCATTTGCTTCAAAAATCATCTCTGCAATGCTATCCAACTCCTCAAACATTGAATGAGAAATATTCACTTTCATATTTGGAGTCATGTGTTTTAATACATATCTAATTGATCACAGATTTGTGGTAGAGACTGACTACAAACTACTGGCTAATTTGGTGAAAACCATTGACTAATACTGTCATGATTGCAATGTTTCTTGATAAAGTTCTACAGTTAGTCAGTGAAATATTCTATGCGGACACTTTGACCAGTTTGTCACCCATGAAACACACTTACCCAGGTATTCTTACTGCATGAGACAGACAAAGGACTGCAGTTCAAGCTTAGTTTTACTACCATTTTGGTGTGATTGAGCAGGCTGCTGGATCCAATTCCCTGAGCTCTGCTGACTGGGCACTTCAGGGTCTTCTTTGTACAAAGTTGCATTGAGCCTTTGCTGGTTGAGAGAATGGACACCAAGTGTCCCTTCTTATCTCTCCTTTCTGAGCACTTCTGGAATGCTCTCTGACTTTAGGCAATGGGGGTCACAGCACCCAGTAACATTAGGCCAGGTCATCCAAGGTGTACTCATTCCGTTCTCAAGACCTGATTATTCAACAGTGTCAAGAAGTCTGACAAAACTAGGGAATACACAAACATAATGTCTCTACCTATTGTTCTGGCTGAGTATGCCACTTAATGAGTTTCAGGTCATAGCGACTGTCCCATTGTTAAGGTCAACCACCTCTGTTCAATAAGCAATAAAAGTCCAGGCTGATCCTTGTTTGCTTTTGACCTGTGGTAACCTTGGCCTCTTTATACTCAATCAATCCTTCCTTGCAGAAATCGCTTAGGCATTTTTATGTTGGTTAGGTCATTGGCCACTTAGCCGCACAAGTGAGATGAGGCACAAGCCAGGAAACTCAATGGTTGAATATACTTTGGCAGTTCACCCAATGTAGCGTGGAAAGAAGACATAAACTTAAATCTGCAAATTGACTTCATTGATGTCGAGTTTGAAGATGTTCTCTAAATTGACCCAATGCGTTTCACACAAGATAAATGCAGAGTTACGAGTCAAAACAGTAAAAGGTACCATGCTACAGAAACTATGGAAAAATATTGATAAAGAGTGGCCTGATTCAATTCAGCATGTCCTCAAACATGTGAGACCATGTTGAGCTTTCAGGGATGAGCTTGGTGTCTTCCAAGGATTCATTTTGAAAGAAAAGCAGATCAGAAAATGATAATCTTTACAACCTAATATTCTTCAACAACTTCATCTCTCACATATGGGCATAGGTCAGATAGAGGCCTGAAAAGAGAGTCAGCATGTTGACAGGATGCCAGCACTAACCTTAAAACTCTTGTTAAGAACTAGATGCACCTCAAGTGCACATGCCAAATCAACAAAATGAATCATTGGTCCCATATAACGTCCTTGTGCAACCTTGGTCCAAAACGACATCCAATTCTTTTCTATGCCTTTGGAAATCACTGCATTGTCATCATTGACCATTTACCAAGTATCCTATCATTCATAAATTGTAATGCATACTCAAAACTCCATTTTTAGTTTCTTTCAGTGCCTCGGAAAGATCATGGGGACAATGGTCCACAAGTTACTGATTACTCTTTCCAGGACATATGATAAATGGCTATCAATCATACAGCATTTTTTCTACATTATTTCACATCAATAGTCTAGATTTATACATGAATCGAAAAGTCAAAACTATAATCTTCAAATGTAGCAAACCAAACAAGGTTACATTTGAGCACAACAGCTCTGAGGGCAAGCATTTGATCACATGGCAGAGGTATGCTTGGCAGATCAATGAGCACCAGTTTACCCTTGTGCCCATGGTTCTCTTTTTGAAACTTGACAGCAGCTTGGAGAAGAACAAGGAACAGTACAGCACAGGAACAGGTCCTTTGGTCTACTGAGCCTGCTCTGACACATGACACTTTTCTAAACTGCAAGAGAAGGTGACCAATATAACAAAACAAAGAACAGCAGATCCTGGAAATCTGCAAAAAAAAACCCAGAAATAATTGGAAAAATTCAGCAGATCTGGCAGCATCTGTGGAGAGAAAGTATGTTAAAGTTTTGAGTCCAGCAACCCTTCTTAAGAACCGGCAGTTCCAAAGAACTGGCTAAGTTTCTCCAGAGATTGTGACCAAGATGCAAGATAAAAATATGGGTCAGAATCACCAAAATTACAAATGAAACAACATGTTTGTGTGCAAGGTGCCTCAACAGGTAAATGGGTAATCAGCTCATATGACAACAATGTGCACAGAACCAAGATCCTATGAGGTCCATACACAGAAAGGGTTGCAAAACTGGATACACTAAAGCATAAAAACCGAAAGAACTGCAGATGCTGTAAATCAGGAACAAAAACAAAGTTGCTGGGAAAGCTCAGCAGGTCTGGCAGCATCTGTGAAGGAAAATACAGAGTTAACCGGTGACCCTTCCTCAGCATATGGTGTTCTTAATGATGATTTCTCTTAAAGACGAGGTACACATAAATTCCTCCTGTTTTCAAAAATAATGTTTAACTACCTGCAGTAAGAAATGAGAACTTGAGTGTTTATAATCTATAGATAATTTGCTGATACATCCAGATTTCGTGATGGTGAATTTTTCCGGAGATACCATTGACTTCCCACAGTCATTAGTGATGCTAATTGTCATTCTTGTTTGTACTTGAGACTTTGTATGTGGAACAACAGGACACAGGCGTGTTGGAAATATGTCTTCGGTTCCATCTTGTCATTGGCTTCCAGTCTAAGACTCATTTTGACAAATTTAGACATATTCCTACTTTCAGTTTCCTGTCCAAAATCCATTCTAGTATTTACCACTAATCCCATGAGCATTGATTTTGCTCACAAACTAATTCAGGACTTTATCAAAAGCTTTCGGAACATCCAAATACACCACATCTAATAGATCACCCTCACCTATTCTATTAGTGACATGCTCAGTAGGTTTGTCAAATGTCATTTCCTTTCATAAATACATGTTGATTTTGAAAATGTTAATGGGATTACACAAAATGTCCTGTAATCTCATCACATCATTTTAAATTCATTCTAGCATTTACCCTACTGCTGATTTTTTCTTTCACTTGTGGGACATGAGTGTCGCTGGCTCATCAGCATTTATTTTCTGATGAAGGGTCTAGGCCCGAAACGTCAGCCTCTCTGCTCCTATGATGCTGCTTGGCCTGCTGTGTTCATCCAGCCCTGCACCTTGTTGTCTAGCATTTATTTTTCATCCTTAGTTACCCTTGAAAACATGGTAGTGAGCTAACATCTTTAACCTCTACAATCCATGGGCTGTTGGTAAGCCCACAACACTCTTAGGGGGTGAATTCCAGGATTCTGAGCCAGCAGCAGTGAAGGAACAGTGATATATTTCCAGTTCACGATGATGAATAGCTTGGAGGCAAACTCAGGAAGTGGTGTGCCTAAGAGGTGGCACAGTGGCTCAGTGGTTAGCACTGCTGCCCCACAGCACTGGAGAGACAGATTCAATTCCAGCCTCGAGCAACTGTCTGTGAGGAGTTTGCACATTCTCCCCGTGTCTGCGTGGATTTCCTCTGGGTGCTCTGGTTTCCTACCACGGTCCAAAGATGTGCAGGTTAAGTGGATTAGCCATGTTGAATTGCCCATAGTGTTCAGCGATGTGCAGGCTAGATGGATTAACCATGGGAAATGCAGGGTTACAGGGATAGGTATTGGGCCCAGGATGCTGTTCGGAGGTTCAGTGTAAACTCAATGGGCTAAATAGCCTGCTTCCTCACTGTAGGCATTCTATGTATCTGTTAGATTAACCAGGCTTTACCTTCCACTACCATGAGATCTAGATGAATCAGGATTAGATATATAAGACTCAATTTTTTTCTCAGGTTTTCTCCCTCCCTCCCGCCTTTGATTGTAAATAGTGTGGATAAATTTGTCACCATCCCATCTGCTGGGATTGTTTCAGAAAACTGCAAGATGTCAACTCATACAGGCATTATTTCAAGGCCGCTTCCTTTAGTACCCTGCGTGTTGAATATCAGACCCTCGGGATACACCAGCTTTAAGAACCATTAATTTCTTCAGCCTTTTTGTTTACTGATATTAATTTCTCTCAATTCCTCCTTCCCAACAGGTTTTTGCTTACTAAGCATTTCTGGGAAGTTATTTCTGTCTTTGTCTGTGAAGACTAAAATAATTGTTTAACTGCTCTGAATCTTACTCATTCTCCACTAACAATTCTCATTTCAGACTGCAAGAGGCTTATATTTATCTGCACTTTTTTTTCCTTTTATGTAAATTATGTATACTTAATAATTTGTAAAGTGGTTCATTGCTTTAAATTAACTAACTCACAGAATTAATTAGTCTCTGATGATTAATTGATTACTGAACTATAATCATTGACAGGACACTTTCTATGTAATCTATAACAACAGACTAAAATTTGCTGTCCTTTTCAGTTTCTAATTGTGTCTTCATGAAACATCTATTGCCTTGTGAAATTGAAGCTCGGTACATTACAGCTTCTATAAGAACATAAGAACCAGGAGCAGGAACAGGCCAGCTGGCCCTTCAATCCTGTTCCGGCATTCAATAAGATCATGGCTGATGTTTTCATGGCGTCAGCTCCACTTACCCACCCTCTCACCATAACCCTTAATTCCTTTACTTTTCAAAAAATTATCTATCTTAGCTTTAAAAACATTCCGTAAGAAGCTTCAATTACTTCACTGATCAGGGAATTTCACAGATTCACAACCCATTGGGTGAAGAAGTTCCTCCTCAATTCAGCCCTAAATCTGCTCCCCCTTATTTTGGGGCTATATCCCTTAGTTCTCATTTCATCCACCAGTGGAAACAACCTCCCTGCTTTTATATCATCCATTCCCTCCATAATTTTATATGTTTCTACCAATCACTTCAGTCCATTTATTGTGCAGAACAAGTAATGTCCTTACGTTATTTTATTCATTCATGGGAAGTGTGGATCACTGGCTGGATCAGCATTTATAGCACATTCTTAGTTGCCCGTGAGAAGGGAGAGGTGAGCTGTCTTCCTGAACAGCTGCAGTCTATTTGTTGTAGGTTAACCGTTAAGGAGGAAGTTCTAGGATTTTGACACAGTGACACTGAAATGGTATAGTTTCAGGTCAGGATGGTGAGTGGCTTGGAGAGAATTTGCAGGGTATGATGGCATTTCCATGTACATGCTACCCCTCGTCCTTTTAAATGAGAGTATTTGTGGGTTTAGAAGGTGCTAAGGAATCTTGGTAAATTTCTGCAATGTATCCTGTGGATAGTAACACTGCTGCTACTGAGCAACAGTAATGGAGAGATTGAACATTTGTGGATGTGCTGCTAATCAAGTTGGCTGTTTTCTTGTGGATATTGTGAAGTTTCTTGAGTGTTGTTGAAGTTGAATACTTCCAGGCAAGTGGGGAGAATTCCATTGCACCCTGGCCTTATATGGTGGACAGGATTTGGGGAGTTGGGAGATGAATTACTGTCATCAGGATGCCTAGCCTCTGACTTGCTCTTGTAACTACATTAGTTATATGGCTGATGCAGTTCAGTTTCTGATCAATGTTAACTCCCAGGATATTGAGAGTTGGAATCAGCATTAGGAATGCCATTGAATGTCAAGGTACATTGATTAGATTCTCTTTGGTTAGAGATGATAATTTCTGGAAACTATGTTGGGCAAATGTTACTTACCATTTTTAAGCCCAACCTGGATGTTGTCTTGTTCTTGCTGCACTTACTCATAGACTGCTTCAACATCTGAGGCATAGTGAATAGTGGTGACCATTGTGCAATCATCAGTGAACATCCCCACTTCTGACCTTATGATGGTGGGAAATTATTGATGAAGTAGCCGAAGATGGTTGGGCCTAGGACACTACTCTTTGGAACGCCTGTGGAGATGTCCTGGATGTGAAATAACTGATCTCCAACAATCACAATCATCTTCCTACATGCCAGGAATGACTCCAACCAGTGGAAAGCTTTCCCCCAGTTCTCATTGATTTGAGTTTTGCTTGGGCTCCTTGATGCCACAGTCGGTTAAATGTGGCCTTAATGTCAAGGGTTGTCATTCTCACATCACACCTCTGAATTCAGCTCTTTCATCCTTGTTTGGACTAAAGCAGTAATGAGGTCAATAGCTGAGTGGCCCTAGCAGAACCCAAACTGGGCGTCACTGAGCAGGTTTTTGTTGAGAAAATGTTGACGATATTCACCAATATTGTTGATGATTGAGGGTAGGCAGATGGAGCAGCAGTTGGTAGCTTGGATTTGTCTAGTTCTTTTTTGTATACAGGACATACCTATGCAATTTTCCTTTTTATCAGGTAAGTGCGAATATTATAGCTGTACTGAAACATTTTGGCTAGACATACAGTAAGTTCTGGAGCACACAACTTCTCAGTATAATTGCTGGGATATTGTTCAGGTTCAAAGCCTTTGCTGTATCTATTGCTTTCAGCCAATTCTTGATATCATGCGGAGTGAATCAAATTGACTAAAGACTCACATCTTTGATGTTGTGGGCTTCAGGAAGAGGCTTAGATGGATCATTTACTCAATACTTCTGGCTGAAGCTGACTGCAAATGTTTCAGCCTTGTCTTTTGTGCTGATCTGCTGGGCTCCCACATCACTGGGGATGGGAAAATTTATGGAGCCTCCTCCTTCAGTAAGTTAATTGTCCAACACCATTCATGACCATATGTGGCAGGACTGCAGAGGTCAGATCTGATCTGTTGGATATGGAACCACTTAGCTCTGTCTAACACTTGCTGCTTGTGCTGTTTTCCTTGCACATAGTCCTATTTTGTAGCTCATTTTCAGGAATGCCTGGTGCTGCTCCTGGCATTGAACCAAGGTTGATTCCCTGGATTAATACGTGATATGCCTGGACATGAGGTTGCACAATTGTGTTTAAATGCAATTCTGCTCTTACTGATGGCTCACAGTGCCACAGGGATGTCCAGTGGTGGCATCCTAGATCTTTTTGAAGTCTATCCTATTTAGCATGGTAAGTGGTGCCAAACTAGCCTTGGGGATGGATATTGAAGAAGCCATCCAGAGTATATTCTGTGCTCTTTCCACCCCACTGTGCCTCCTCCAAGTTGTGTTCCCTTTGGAGAAGTACTGATTCATCAGCCAAGATTCAGTGGTGCATGGTATTAGTAGGACATTTCTTTGTCCTTTTTTGAGCTGAAGCCATGAGACTTCATTGCATCTGGAGTCAATGTTACAGAGCCCTGGGGCAACTCCATCCCCACTGAACGTTACTGAGTGGGACAAGACTAGCACTAACTCCTAGATGTTGGGAAGGAAGACTTTGCAGGGTCTTCCTTGACGTATTTGCTGTTGTTGTTTCTGGTGTCAAGGTCAATGCCATGTGGTTTGTTTCATTCCCTGAGAATTTTCTGCCAGACTTAGTGTCACCACTTCCTTTCCAAAATAGTTCCTCCCATGTTTCTGTCAGATGCTGAGATGGATCTATGAATCATAGAATCCCTACAGTATGGAAGCAGTCCATTCAACCCATCGAGTCCACACTCAGTCCATTGAGACCCTCCCATCCAAACTCACCCCCCCCGCCTCCCCACCCTACCCCTGCAACCCTGTATTTCCCATGGTTAATCACACAAGGCTGCACATTCCTAGACACAATGGGTAATTTTGCATGGCCAATCCACTTAACCTGCATATCTTTGGACTGTGGGAGGAAAATGGAGCACGCAGAGGAAACCCACGCAGACACAGGAAGAATGTGCAAACACCACACAGACAGTCACTTGAGGCAGGAATCAAACCCAGGTTCTTAGAAATATCCCATCAGATTTTGCAATCTGCATTGTGGTTGACACCATATGCCAAGTTTTTTCCTTCATACATGAGACTTTGACGTTCATTAGGTATCCAATAATAACATTGGGTCAGGCTCAGCTTTCACCAATTCAATTGTTTAGGTCTATAGCCTGAATGCCCCTTTTTTCACAGGCGGACCTGCCTGTTGCAAGACATCTCTCCTTCAAAGAAGCTTACTAATACTCACAATGTCAAACGCTATCATTGGGTAGCTATTACTTACTCATTGCTTACTCATTGCAATTGTCCCAAATTATCCCATTGCACACTGCCTCAACAGAGGATGCATTGTTATTCTGCCTCATGCTCAGGAAGGCCTGATCGTTGCTGTCTACTTACGTCTTTGTTACCAACATTGCTATTGACTGAAATCAATCACCCATCAATATTTCGAGGCATGCCTACATTGATTGGGTCATAGCGAGTTGCCATATTATGTTGCTCTCCAATCATGTTCCAGTCTTCAAGTGACTATCCAGAGTGGTTGACATTATCAAGCATGAGTGACAACCCATTTTAGTTTTACAAGTATGTGTCACCTTGCATTTTCAATGAATGCTATGACATCTAAGGATTGTCTCCTCTGGTTGTGCACTGGGTTTTATTTTCTAAATGGTACCCAAGCTCTTATATGGAATCATCCTGTCCCTGGGTTTTTCACACAGTGAGGAAACAATTGATTCATGAACACTGCTTTGTGACTGAGCACAGCAAATGAAAACTCCGAACAAAAACCCAAAGGCACATAACAAAACAGGAACCAGTAGGCAGGTGGGCTTATATACTACTAAACATGTGGAGGCTCTCAGCCTTTAGCTGTATCTATCACTACTGAATGTAACTCACTTTTGTTTCCAAAGTCTTTCTGCAAGGAAACTACAAACAAAGACAGAGAAAGCACAGTTCACCAATGTGCAGATTCCTCTGTCCAACAACAGGCTTTTTTTAAGACTTAACACTAGTTTGATCCAGTCAATTATCTCTACGATGAAAGTCCAAGATCCTCATAGGAGTGCAACCATTAGTCAACTCAGTTGATGATGATCTGCTCTCTCCTTATCCCAATCATAATCTTGTCACACACTCAAAAAAGACGTCAGACCATTATATGTTATTGCCCTCTGGTGGCTGGGAGACCAGTCGCAAATGTATATGGCCATTTTTGTATTGTTGAGTGTACTGTTCATTTTTGAATTGGATTAAAACTCAACATTTACCTGAACACTATTGAAATTGTGATACAGTTTATGGAGGTAAGCAGACACTATTGTCATATATATCTGTGTGGAATAGTAATTGAATGCAATTAACTCAGAGGTGAGTGTGCTTTGACTGAGAGACAACTTTTACCTCAAATAACATATGTTTATCCTATGTTAGCATGCAACTGTAAACTATGAGCTAATTCTTTAGCAGTGTAGCAGCTCTGAAACCTTGTTAGAAGCCCTACAATGTGGAAGTGGGACACCGATCCTCTGAAGAGCATCCATTCCAAAGCCACTCCATCCCTGTAACCCTACATTTCCCATGGCTATTCATCTGCACATCCCTGGACACTGTGGGAAATTTAGCATGGCACATCCATCTAACCTGCACAACTTTGGACTGTGGGAGGAGCACCTGTGGGAGGAAACCAACGCAGACACGGGGAGAACGTGCAAACTCCACATAGACAGTGACCCGAGGATGGAATGGAAAGTAGGTCCCGGGCCCTGTGAGGCAGCAGTGCTAACCACTGAGCCAATTTGCTGCCCTAACTGCTGTACCTGGGTGAAATGGCACCAACTGTGTATGTGATGTAAATTTTATTCTAAAGGGCAGTCTAATATTTACACATATACTTCATTGTTAACCCAGTGCAAAATATTGTTATTCTACCTTCACTGATAACTCACAAGAATGCTTGAAAATAAATGATCACTACTTTTTCATTTTTCCAGTTGATAAAGGTAAATCGGGTTTCATATTCAGAAGCACTGTCTGACTCCTCTCAGCTAAGTGAAAATCAAAGCCATCTTGTATTGGTGATTTACTGAGTTTGTCTGAAAGATATTCAGGTACTGATGCCTGAATGTGTGATAGCTTCTCCAGTGTATGCTACGCAGCCAGCCATGAAGGCAACTAAGTACAGTCACTGCCCCAAGGGGAGTCCAGAGGCAACCCCTGTGCAGAGGCAGTGTGCAGCAGATGGGACCCTGATGGCTGATTTAATTAAAATATTTTAATAGATCTAAAAATGTAGGGGGTGAATTGCTGAACAACAAGGCTATTCTGAGGCAGTCAGAAATCTGTTAAGTGTTACAGGACACTAGGGACTTCTGGTAATGAAACAAAGGAGGAAAAAGCAATATGACTTTGAGAAAAAAAAGTGGCACTTATTGGTAATAAGTTCTTTTTTTGTTTCGAAAGACCAGAGATAGGAGCATATTCCAACTTGGCTTAATTAGGTTGCTTTTGATATTACAGTAAACCTTATGATTGCAATTGTAATGCAAGTTAATGTGTATGATTCTCAATATTATACAGATGAGATCTAGAAGTTGAAAGAGTAAAATTCACCTGAAAAATCCATCATTTGCTTGCAGTGGTCTGTGTTGTTAAAGAGAGCACAATGGCAATGCATTTATATATTTTTAAAAGTACTGCTTAACTTCACTCCCTAGAGTATGGATTTTTTCATGCAGTGTGCTAACTAGTCCTTTGCTATAATTCTTTGATTTCATTTTTTTCTTTAAAATAAATATTTTAAGCAAATTTAGCAAATTAAATGCATTAAGAGATTCTGAGCACCTTCCCTCAATTTTTGAACAACTCAAAGTTCAAAAATCACAAAAAATCTTTGAAAACAAGTTGGACTATGTAATTATTGTATAACTAGATATTACTCTTAATAAGAGAATAGGAAGTAATGGCACAACCACCAATTCTCTGATAACTCAAATCTCCAGTACCTACTTTTACTCCATCTGTTTTACCTCTTCTCCAGCTGAATGTATCAGAATTCCTTTGGGCTTAGTGCTGTGTGTAAGTGACATATACAATGTCAATGTGACATTGGGATCATTCAGGTATTGCAACCGGGATGATCTTGTTGCATAAATTGCATTAATTTTAAGAACATTTTTAAAATACAAGTATTGCAACTTACTGTTTTCATAATAAATAATTACAATTTGCACATTGGCAGAATCCATCAAATATTAATTTCAAATTGGCCAGGTTCAAAAATGATCTATTAATTAAACAACTGATTGCCTTTCACAACTTTCCAAGCATAAGGCATTTTCTATGACACAAGAATAGTGCAATAGGGTTTGACATGAAAGATGAAATAGCTCACGGAGGAAAATGCTGTTATTTATAGTACATGTGCTGTTTTCTGTGAATTATTTTAGAAATATAACCTTGCTTATTTTAATTTATGCAAAGTCCTTCAAGTTGTTAGGCAGGGTTTTCATATTAATTATTTAACACAAGTAAGAATGAAGCAAGCAAAATATTTTATTTGATGTTGTCTCACCTTCCATAAACTCAGTTCATTCAAATTAGCTTTATTACTTTTAGATTGCTGGATTTTGTCTAAAGGGAGTTTGTTTTTTCTGTTATTTTAAAGCAAATTTCTAAGGGACCAATGAGTCTTACTAAGGAGAAGATTTATTTTTCTAAATGAGATTTTGTGAGTCTTAGTGTTGTAAAATGAACCAAGGGCAGAACCAGGTAATAAAAATATCAGAGGTTTTCATTCTGTAGTGATTGAATATGAGATCCCTGATTGGGGTTGTTAACCTGGGCCAATCAGGAAGTCTTGGCTGCCAGATATAAACTGGAGTCTCAGAGAATCTCTTTATTCTGGGAACTGGATCTGAGCTAGTAGCTAGAGAATCCACGTCCGGTACATGCGTACATTAAGGGCCATTTGGTGATGGGATACTGGCCACTGCAGAGTTATTTCATATACCTGCAGTGATTCTAGAAACTTAGGTGCAAAACAATAGTTTACAAATCTGGTTTAACAGCTATGCCATACAGGATTAATGCTGCTGATCAGAGAACACACAGATTCGGTCTCCAGCTTGTGTTGGGTAGCTGATTTCAATCAGGAAATGCAGTGGGTCTCAGAACATTGGATTTGGCAGGTGGAAATGATCCAGCATTTCATTCCTCACTATTGTCCAAGTGACCATATACCAACACACACGGTGTTCTCGTGGTACAGTGATAATGTCCCCAACAGTGGGCCAGGAGGTCAGTAGTTCTGTTTCAGATGTGTAAGATAACATTTCTGTACAGGCTGATTACAAAATAGCTACACACACACACACACATTCTAGTAGAGTAGCATGCCAGTACATACTATCTGGGTCAAGTCCATCAAATTACCATTTAATTTGTGGTAATCTCCTCTGCTCGCCAGCTCCTTTTCCTTTCTTGTTTTTTCCCCTTGCTGCCGTTTGTCATTCCCTCCCGGCCCAACTTTTCACTTCTTAAAGTCCCATACCTGGTGGGAATGGAGAACTGAGTCCAAGACCCAGGCCGGGAAATGAGTCGTGGATGGACCCCAGAGCGGGAGCAGAGTGAGCAAGGGTCAAGTCCTGGAGGTGAATGGAGGCTAGAGCGGGAGCAGAGCGAGTGCGGGCCAAATCCCAGAAGCAAGTCACGGCTGGAGCGGGAGCAGAGCGAGCCCAGGCTGGCTGGGGGACAAGTACTGGAGGCAAGAGACAATAAACGTGGAGCTGGACAAACACAGCGAATCAGACAGCATCAGAGAAGCAGGAAAATCAACCTTTTGGGCCAAGAGATGACATTACAAACTTTTCACTGAACACATTCAGGTGCACGTGACAGTAAACGCTAATCTATTCTATTCTATGAGATAGCAAGAACTGCTGATGCTGGAGTCAGAGATAACACACTGTGGACCTGGAGGAACACAGCAGGCCAGGCAGCATGAGAGGAGCAGGAAAGCTGACGTTTCAGGTCAGGACCCTTCTTCAGAAATTCAGAAATTTCTGAAAAAGGGTCCTGACCCGAAACATCAGTTTTCCTGCTCCTCTAATGCTGCCTGGCCTGCTGGGTTCCTCCAGCTCAACACTTTGTTATCTCTATTCTATTCCATTCTAGTCACAGTTTTTAGGAGAAGAAGAGTCTATAATACAGAATGGCAATAAAAGAACAATATTTAAAAATTTTGTCCAGCATGGTAAACTAATATAGAACCTAGAACACTACAGCACAGCACCAGAAACTTCAGTCCACAATTTCTGTGCCAATCACGATGCCATTAAAAACTCATCCTATCTGCCTACTGAAGGTTCATTTCTCTCCTTTCCCTGTCTGATCGTGTGCTAGTCAGAACACTTCTTAAATGGTGCAATCGTATCTCATTCTACCATCTTCTTTGGCAGCATGTTCCAGATTCCTACCACTCCTTTTGTAAAGAAGAAACTTGCCTGACACACCTCCTTTAAACTTTCCTCCTCTCACCTAAAACCTATGCCTTTAGTACTTGACATTTTAACCGTGGGAACAAGACTCTGACTATCCGACTTATGCATGCCCCTCATAATTTTATATAGTTCTATCAAGTAGAAGGAATCTATCTCCTTTAAATTATGAATTGAAGCTTTTATTGCTCACAATGTGCATTAAAGTCCACTGCTATTCAAAAATTCCCACTCTTGTCCCCAGAGCACTAGTATTTTGCTTGCCCCCAAATGACTAGAACTGTCATATCATGTACAGCCCACCTGTAACAAACTTTCTTCTCAAAAGGGGGCAGCTCACACCTCAGTAACGTGAAAGCACAATGCACTGGAACCAGCCTATTCCCAGACAGAGAAAACGTTCCAAATTCCTGGGTTTGCATTATAATAACATCTGTGTCTCTGCTGTGGGCAAAGGTCGTCACATATTAATTTGTCAAATTCTATAGCCTCATAATTTGAGTAAGATTGGTAGGCTTGCTCTTTACAAAGACAGCTTGTAGTAACTGCCAAACTTATGATGCACAAGCCAAGAACTAGTCATTATAATGTGTTTTAAATTCCTGAATATTGGACTTCAAAACATAAAATAGCATTGTCACCTGTGTAATACACTAATGCGACTTAAAAGGTTACAGCATAATTCTATATTTCTTTACATAACTGGAGAATGATGCATCTGTTTCTTTCAATTTATCCCTAGAAGACGAATCTCTGCAATTATCAACAGCACAAATAAAGTGGCCTAGACGTGTAACCCTCTGCAAAAATAATTTCATGCCACATTGTCAAATGCTTGATCTCCCTTCCACAAGAACAACCGCAGTTCTGTCACTGCAGCAGCTATGCCCTGTGGCTCTGCTGTTTTAATTGCTTTTAATTAAAGCCTGGAATGGGATGCAGCTATTAATCAGTATGTGAAACCGCTCATGGGGAAGATAGAACAAATACCGACATTAGACAGATAGCACTGACATCACTGGTGCCATATTTGCATTGCTGACAAGAGAACCGCTCAAGTGAGGTAATTAGATCACAGTCTTGAGGCCACCAAGTTACTGTGAACAACGAAAACACTTTATGAACTAACTTTACAACGGCATAATCAACCCTACAGTGAGGAAGCTGGCTACATCCAGCACTGATGACACGATATGATGTACGCTACAAGGATGAAGAAGGGTTATCCACCAATGTTTGTCATGTAACACACTCAGTAAGATTCAGATAGGTGGTGTTCACATTATATAATCAACCTTGCAGTTGTTAAAATAAAGTTTAGCTTTATTTTTGGCTGGAAGGAAAAAGTCAGTAGAGCTGCAAAGTGGACTTTCTACTATATTCCCAATGAAGTAAAGCCAGAATAATTGAAACAGCAAGGAATTTCCTAATCTTTGTTGCAAAACCAGTTTTGCAAAGACTTTAAACAAGAGCTTGAATTTATCAAATAAAAACCGAAAGAACTACGGATGCTGTGAATCAGGAACAAAAACAAAGTTGCTGGAAAAGTTCAGCAGGTCTGGCAGCATCTGTGAAGAAAAAGACAAGAGTTAATGTTTCGGGTCCGGTGACCCTTCCTCAGAACTGATGGTGGCTGGGAAAACATCAGTTTATATGCAGAAAAAAAGTGGGGTGGGGAGCGGGTATGGAGTAAACAATAGGATAGAACATAAAGAGAGAGAAATCAACTGTTTGTCTATCCAACTGCTCTTTTCTCTCTTCAGGCCCTATCCTATCATTTACTCTCTAACCCCTCCCCCGCTACTTTTTTCTGCACATAAACTGATGTTTTCCCAGCCACCACCAGTTCTGAGGAAGGGTCACCGGACCCGAAACGTTAACTCTGTTTTTTCCTTCACAGATGCTGCCAGACCTGCTGAGCTTTTCCAGCAACTTTGTTTTTGAGCTTGAATTCATTGTCCTTCGTAAATATCCAGAACAATGATTAAGATCAGTATCAATATATATGTGTGTATATACCTGTGGATTCAAGGCTTATGACAGATATTTGAGCAAAAGTTCTCGTAGCTGACACTCCAGTACGACTTCTACACACAAAGAACCGAAGAAGTTTAGAACTCTATTCCACAAGTGGCAGTTGTTAATTTTCAATCAGAGATTTTTTTATGTTAAGCAATGGTAAAAAGGGGTATTGATCAAAATGGAGTTAGGCCACAGTTCAGGCATTGAATGATAGAACATGCTCGAGAGGCTGAAAAGCCTACTCCTGTTCCCATGATCCTATGATGCTGAGTGACTTAAGACAATGTTGCACTATGGATGAAACATTAAGCCAAAGACTTATGATAGATGTAAGAGTTCCTATGTGGTATTCGAGTAAGAGCATAGAGTCATAGAAACGTACAACATGGAAACAGACACTTTGGTCCAACTCATTCATGCCAACGAGATATCCTAAATTAATCTAGTCCCATTTGCCAGCATTTGGTCTATACCCCACGAAACATGAGAACATAAGAACATAAGAGCTAGGAGTAGGAGTAGGCCATCTGTCCCTCGAGCCTGCCCCGCCATTTAATAAGATCATGGCTGATCTTTTTGAGACTCAGATCCATTTACCCGCTCATTCACCATAACCCTTAATTCCTTTACTGCTCCAGGTGTGGCCTCACCAGGACCCTATACAGCTGCAGCATTGTCTCCCTGTTTTTATCTAGCCTTGCCTTAAAAACATTCAGTGAGGTAGCTTCAACCACTTCACTGGGCAGGGAATTTCACAGACTCACAACCCTTTGGGTGATGAAGTTCCTCCTGACCTCAGTCCTACATCTGCTTCCCTTTATTTTGAGGCAATGCCCTCTAGTCCTAGTTTCATCTGCTAGCGGAAACAACCTCCCTGCCTCCACTTTGTCTATTCCCTTCATGATCTTATATGTTTCTATAAGATCTCCCCTCATTCTTCTGAATTCCAATGAGTATAATCCCCGTCTACTCAGTCTCTCCTCATAATCCAACCCTCTCAACTATGGAATCAACCGAGTGAATCTACTCTGCATCCCCTCCAGTGCTAGTATATCTATTCTCAAGTAAGGAGACCAAAACTGCACACAGTACTCCAGGTGTGGCCTCACCAGGACCCTATACAGCTGCAGCATAGCCTCCCTGTTTTTAAACTCCATCCCTCGAGCAATGGCAGACAAAATTCCATTTGCCTTTTTAATCACCTGCTGCACCTGCAATCCCACCTTCAGCGATTCATGCACAAGGACACCCAAGTCCCTCTGCACAGCAGCGTGCTGCAATTTTTTACCATTTAAAACATAGTCCATTTTGCTGTTATTCCTACCAAAACGGATGACCTCACACTTATCAACATTGTACTCCATCTGCCAGACGTTTGCCCACTCACTTAGACTATCTATATCCCTCTGCAGACTTTCAGTGTCTTCTGCACACTTTGCTCTACCACTCACCTTAGTGTCATCTGCAAATTTTGACACACCACACTTAGTCCCCAACTCCAAATCATCTATGTAAGTTGTAAACAATTGCGGTCCCAACACTGATCCCTGAGGCACACCACTAGCCACTGACCGCCAACCAGAAAAACACCCATTTACCCCTACTCTTTGCTTTCTACTGGTCAACCAATCCTCTATCCATGCCAATACATTACCTGTAGTACTGTGGAACTTTATCTTATGTAGCAGCCTTTGGTGTGGCACCTTGTCAAATGCCTTCTGGAAATCCAGATACACCACATCCACAGGTTCCCCATTGTCCACCATGCAAGTAATGTCCTCAAAGAATTCCACCAAATTAGTTAAACATGACCTACCCTTCATGAACCCATGCTGGGTGTTCCCAATGGGACAATTTATATCCAGATGTCTTGCTATTTCTTCCTTAATGATAGATTCAAGCATTTTCCCCACTACCGAAGTTAAGCTAACTGGCCTATAGTTACCTGCTTTTAGTCTACTTCCTTTTTTAAATAGTGGCGTCACATTGGCTGTTTTCCAATCTGCGGGAACCACCCCAGAGTCCGGTGAATTTTGGTAAATAATTACTAGTGCATTTGCTATTTCCACCATCACCTCTTTTAGTACCCTGGGATGCATTTCATCAGGGCCAGGAGATTTGTCTACCTTTAGCCTCATTAGCTTGCCCAACACTGCCTCCTTAGTGATAATGATAGTTTCTAAGTCCTCACCTGCTATAACCTTCTTGCCATTAGTTTTCGGCATGTTATTTGTGTCTTCCACTGTGAAGACCGACATAAAATAAGTGTTTAATGTCTCAGCTATTTCCTCATTCCCAGTTATTAAATTGGCCTTCTCATCCTCTAAAGGACCAATGTTTACCTTCGCCACTCTTTTATGATTTACATATTTATAGAAACTTTTGCTGCCTGTTTTTATATTCTCAGCTAGTTTACTCTCATAATCTATCTTACTTTTCTTTATAACTTTTTTTGTGGCTTTCTGTTGGCCTTTAAAGATTTCCCAGTCTACTAGTTTCCCACTAATCTTTGCTTTTTTGTATGTGTTTTTTTTTCAATCTGATACATTCCTTTATTTCCTTAGACATCCATGGCTGGCTCTTTCTTTTCCTACAGTTCTTCCTTATCACTGGAATATACTTCTGCTGAGCATTGTGAAAAATTGTTTTGAAAGTCCTCCACTGTTCCTCAATTGACCCCCCATAAAGTTTTTGCTCCCATTCTACCTTAGCTATTCATATGCCCATCCAGATGCCTTTTAAATACAGTGATTGTACCAGCTTCCATCACTTCCAATGCCAGTTCATTCCATACACACACCACCCTCTGCATGTAAAAGTTGCCTCTTAAGTCCCTTTTAAATCTTTTCCCTCTCACCTTAAACCTATACCCTCTAGTTTTAGACTCCCCTATCTTGGGGGAAAGACCTTGACTATTCACGCTATCCATGCCCCTTATGATTTTATAAACTTTTCTAAGGTCACCTGTCAGCTCCCACTCTCCAGAGAAAATAGCCCCAGCTGATTCAGCATCTCCTAATAGCTCAAACCCTCGAACCCTGGCAACATCCTTGTAAATCTTCTCTGAATCCTTTCAAGTTTCGCAACATCCTTCCTGTAGCAGGGAGACGAGAATTCCAAAAGTGGCCTTATCAATATCCAGTACAGTTGCAACATGACCTCCCAACTCCTATACTCAATGCAGTGACCAATAAAGGCAAACATACCAAATGCCTTCTTCACTGCCCTGTATGCCTGTGTCTCCACTTTTGAGTAACTATGAACCTGCACTCCAAGGTCTCTTTGTTCAGCAACACACCCGAGGACCTTACCATTAAGTGTATCAGTCCTGCCCTGATTCGCCCTACTAAAATGCAGCACCTCACATTTATCTAGATTAAACCCCATCTGCCGCTCCCTGGTTCACCGGCCCATCTGATCAAGGCCCCGTTGGACATTGAGATAACCTTTTTCGCTGTCCACGACGCCACCAGTTTTGGTGTCACCTGCCAATTTTCTAACCATACCTGCTATATTCACATTCATATCATTTATATAAATGACAACAAGCAGTGGACCCAGCATTGATCCCTGTGGCACACTGCTGGTCACTGTCCTCCGGTCTGAATAGCAATCCTCCTCCACCACTCTCTGTCTCCTACCTTCGGGCCAATTTTGTATCCAGATGATTAGTTTTCCCTGTATTCCATGTGATCTAACTTTGTTCACCAATCCATCTTGTTGAATTCCTGACTGAAGTCCATACAGACGACATCCCCCGCTCTGCCTTCATCAATCTTCTTCAGCGAAGAGGCTGACTAACATTTAAGTCTACTGTGTTGTGTCTCACGGTCAGTATGCCAACATTCCTTTCAGAGATGGAGTATTCCTTTAAGAGGCATGCTGATGATATAATCACTGCCATATAGCATGAGATGCAAAGGTATAAAGGTCTCAGGCTCCATCTTAACTAAGGTCATTTGAACCAAGACCAGCTAATGGCAGCATGCAACTGTTTGCAACTAAATAGCTGAATGTTAGCCTAGTCTAACACTGGCACCTCCACATCATAGAATAACTTAACTATTGGAAAACTTAACCGAATAATAGATACAGTAGCTATTACTAATTAACTGTTCCAATATAGTAACATTACATAAACATATCCTCTGGCAATAGGAAAATTCAGACACAGATTCTCACATGCAGTTCTCCAATTCAGGAGGAAAAAGCATCAAGAGAAAATTCAGAGAGTGTAGCAGCCAGGAGTCATTCATTGAAGCTTCAAACTCTTTTGAGACTCCAAGAGATTCTGATGATGCTGAAAAATAAACAAAGCCGAGAAATCTGGATCTGTGAGAACTGGCCACACCCATGCAGGCTGTTAAAAAAAAAACCAAGCCCTCACAATTTGTTTAAACAAATTGTCTTTAGTACCCAGTTTGGTACCTCTGCCTTACAAACTCTCTTAAAAATAAAGGCCAAAATAACCTTTTAATGTGACGGCATCATCACATAAGAAAGAAGTTGGTGACGCTATTCATTTTGCACACATCAGGGCAAATGCATGAATGTCAAATTTCAAATACAAACAACAGTGCATGCTACAGGGAAAATGGGTGCTGATTGATTGACAAGTTGATGCTGGTTGAGACCATAGGTCATAGAACAAAAAGTAAGCCTTCAATCAATCAAGTCTGCTGGACCATTCATGAGATCATGGCCAACCGGATAATCCTCCACTCCACATTCCTGCCTTTTCCCCAGAACCCTTGATTCCTTTACTGATTAAAAATCTATTCCAGCCTTGAATACACTTAATGATCAAGTTTTTACAGGCCTCTGCAGGAAAGAATTCCACAAATTCATTACCCTCTGAGAGAAGAAATTTCTCCATATCTCTCTCTTAAATGAGTGACCCCTCATAATCGTCTGGCCCAACTCTCCCACAAGGGTGAACAAGTTCTCTATATCTAGTGTTTCAAGTCCCATCAGAATCTTGTATGCTTCAATAAAGTCTTGTAACCGCCAATGCATACATATCCGAACTACTCAACGTCTCCTCATAAGACATGCCTCCATATCAGTGTAATGAATCGTCTCTGGATGTCTCCAATGCCAGTATATCTTTTCTGCAGCATTGTCATGGAGAAAATAATGGAAAACTATAAGGTCTACTGACAAGTGCAAGATGAAAGATCTTGATAACTTTCCAGAAATATCCAAGTTTTATCTTTCTTGTTTCTCTTCCATCCTTTATTTAATATCATTAATATACTACATTGAAGTTGTAAAACCACATTTCTTGCGGAGCTACGAAGACAGGTTTACCAGAAGTAAAATGTGGATTTTGTACAATGTCCAAATATTGGTTGAATGTTATGCAGAGATACTTGCTGTAAACTATTTTCCTCTAAAGAATTAAACTTTGAATGCATCAAAATGCACAAAATCAAATCTCAATTGGATTTGCTTTGGTTGAAATTATAAAGTAAACCAGGAAACCAGCCATTCATTCGTTAATGTTCCAAAATGAATATTTTTTCTTTTTAATTATGCCATTGACCTAATTTTTTTTTTAAATCTAAAGAAAGCATTCAGACTCGTCATTGTGACTCATTGAGAACAAATGTCTTCAGTCATCACATTAACCTACTTCTTGTTTTATGATATCAGAAAACCCAAACTACTGTCTGTCATGTAATTTAAACACATTAAGGTAATTATTCAAATTCAAGTGATTCCTTTGAGTCGGAAATCATGTATCTAGGTTGCAAGTCAATCACTTGCTTATTCTGGGATGATCGATACTCCTATGGAATACTGTGCAAGTGCTGAAATGTTGGCTGAGATAACTTCACAGAGGCCAGTATCCCATCACTGAGTCACCCTTTGTTTACATATGCATAGGACGTGACCCTGACCCAGCCAGATAGAGTGACAGAATCCATGACAATCCTGTTTAATCTGTCAGCCAGGTTAGCAGCCCCAGTCAGGGAACTCATATTCAATGAAGTCCACACTTGGCTGACCTTGTTCCAATTACTACATTGGCAGTAACTCTTTTTGTTTGAAATTATATATAATGCCTCCATTTGCTATCTCTGATGGCTGTTAAAAGTCCCATGATGCCATTTGGAGATAAAGCAGGAGACTCATTTTCAGGCTGCTGGCCAAAATTTATCCCTTAGCCAACATATCTAAACCAGAAAATCTAGTTATTCGTTTAATGTTATTTGAAGGACCTTATCATGCACAGATTCGGTGCCTTGTTTTCTGAATTACAACAAGTATGATTCAGAAGTCATACTTTGGTTGTGAAGCCCTATAGGACAACTTGACTGCATAGAAGTTGCTGTACAAGTACAAGACATAGTTTCTTCGTGTAATAAACACTAAGGTAATATTTCATTAGTAAAGAGGAAGGCTCTTAATGATGTTCAAACTGCCCTCAATCATATCTGGAAAACAAAAATCAACTTCTTATTTCTGTGTAAGCCATGACATGAAATGAGTTTTGAAACAAAAACAAATCTGTATCTAATCTAAAGTACACAAATAGCTAAAACATGTCTAAATTAAACTGTCATTAAAATATTAGTTATGCTTGTACTATGCTGAGCAATGCATTTTCTTGCCAAATACTTCCTTTTCATATCTCGTTATATTTGATACAGATTATATTTTTCTTCACCATTGCCAAAAGATTTGTAAATGCAAATTGGAAGAAACGTTCTGCCTGGTGGTGTTATAGGTCATTTTCTGTCACAGTGAAAGATTGATTTAATACTTGGGGCAATATCCTTCTTTGTAAAATGGTATGTGGCCAAACTGTAATAATTAATGGTGCTTGAAATCGTCTGAGAGCTAAAGCCACATCATGTATATACTATTCAGTTTGCATTTTGAGACCTGAAGGCTTGAACACAGAAGTTTAAACAACAGCCTCAATTTTAACATCCGTATCTTTCCTTCGGTTGGAGGAAGCTGGATGGGGCAGGGGTGGAGAAATTAAAAAAAGGGGAATATTTCACCTCTTCTGACCTTCCCAAGGAGAGGTGAGTTTGTAATTTTAGTATAGATTTCCTCGTTTACAAAGACCACGAGATTACTCCCCCATGCATCACAAAATAATTGCACTCTTCCTTTCCTTTGTGTATCCCTCTGCCACTTTGAGTAACGTTCAGGCAATCTGCTATCCACACTTTCTACTTACTCACCCTCCCCAGCTTGCCTCCACTTCCCCTACTGTATCTTTTGGTTGCCAGGAGTTTGAAACAATCACCCTTTTAAACACAAATTGGTGGAACTAGTCTTTGAATGTATTCTGCATGTCACATCGTGTGTAACAGAGGGCTGATACAATTTTGCTCAACACAAGTGTGGGAGGCTGAGGGGTAACCTTATAAAAGTTTATTAAATCATGGGGGGCATGGTTAGGGTGCACAGCCAAGATCTTTTCCCTGGGGTAGGCAAGTCCAAAACCAGAGGGTGTAGGTTTAAGGTGAGAGGGGAAAGATTTACGAAGGACTTGGGGGTAACTTTTCCATGCAGAGGGTGGTGCGTGTATGGAACGAGTTGCCAGAGAAAGTAATGGAGGCTGGTACAATTACAATAGTTAAAAGTGCAGTGATTGTAATGAGGTGGAACTTGTTGACTATGAGATCCTTGGTTGGGGTTGTTAACCTGAGCCAATCAGGAAAGCCCTAACTGACCAATATAATCAGGTCATACCTTATGAGAGAGGTGGGCACCACCGGGTGTGGAGTGCCTTATCTTCCCCTCCAGTTCTGTTCTGATGTGATCCCTACCCTCCCTCTCACTTTTTCTTTCACGTAAGCTTTGCCCCGAGGGGCTCTGTTCGATACTGATTCTTTGGTCACATGGGTGTTTTTCCTGGTGGTGATATGTTAATTAAGTTATTTGCACATTTGGTGTTTTTTACTATGTCTCACATCTGCACACACACTCAACAAGGGTGCTGGGGAAAATGAGCACTACTGATGGATGACAGTAGTATAGGTGTTTTAAAAAATATATAAAAAAAGGAAGGAATAAGAAAATAAAAAAAAATACAAACAGAGGATTTAGAATCTCCTCAGTTCAGGGGATTGACTCCGAGCTGGCTGGTCAGAGCCAGCGCACCGTGTACAAGTAAATAAAGAGTGAGTTGATGATGGGATGCCAGCCTCTGTGCAGTTATTTCAAAAAGGCATTGTAAATGAATGTGTAAATGTGTAAATGAATGAAAGAGTTTAGAGGGATATGGACGAAATGCTGGCAAATGGGACTAGATTAATTGAGGATATCTGGTCAGCAAGGATGAGTTGGACCGAAGGATCTGTTTCCATGCTGCACATCTCTACGACTCTATGACTCTATAACTTAACTGTTGTGTAGTCGTGGGTGACATAGCATGCTGGATATACAAACATGGAATGGCATACTTCAAATACTTGACAGATAATCGATGAATATAACACCTTTCCACCTTTCAGCTCACCGCTGGGAATCTGTGACTTGCTACCTGTGACCTACCGTTCCCACAGGGCAGCTGGATAGAGCATCTAGACAAGGTCTGGGGGAGGCAACGGTCTAATGGTATTATCGCTAGACTCTTAATCCAGAAACTCAGCCAATCTTCCGAGGTAGTAGGAACTGCAGATGCTGGAGAATCCGAGACAACAAGGTGCAGGGCTGGATGAACACAGCAGGCCAAGCAGCATCATAGGAGCAGAGAGGCTGACGTTTCGGGCCTAGACCCAGCATCAACTCCTCCAAACCAGGGGGTGGAACTTGGATTCAGTAAAGAGTCTGAAATTAAGCATCCAATGATGACCTTGAAACCATTTCCAATTGTTGGAAAAACCCATCTGGTTCACTAATGCCCTTTAGGGAAGGAAACTGCCATCCTTACCTGGTCTGGCCTACATGTGAATCCAGACCCACAGCAATGTGGTTGACTCTGTACTGCCCTTTGGGCAATAAATGCTGGCTTTAGCCAGACACACCCATATGCCATGACTGAATAAAAACAAAACTAAATTATGATAATGAAGCCCATCATTTGGCTATTTTATCATTCCTAAATAAACACTATCTCTGAGCCCTGCTCTGTCTGATCAATTATATTTTGAAATACCTTTGGTGTGGGATTGGTTATCCTTGAGCATGAAGCCTTATTTATTGAACCCGGTGACAGAGACAAGACCCCTCTCTGTCAGACTAGGCTAGTATGCTACATTTTCTGATGAAGGGTCTAGGCCTGAAACGTCAGCCTTTCTGCTCCTACGATGCTGCTTAGCCTGCTGTGTTCATCCAGCTCTGCACCTTGTTGTCTCGAGTATGCTACTTGTGTTTATTTTGACTACGGAGAAAGAATTTGACTTCTAAGTATGACAAAACACTATTCCAGTGAAACCTTCTCCTGTAATGCTCTATTTCTGGCAATCACCAAACCATGAATAATTCACCCTTGGTGATATAGAAAATATTAAAATTAGAATCGAGTGCAAAAAATCCCCTCAATGACATTCTTTTTGAGCAAGCAAAGTCACTTTGCAGATTCAGGCATCAATATTGAGCACACCTTCAAACATTTTCGGTTGCCAGTAGAATAACACTTGTTTCTGTTACCGACAAAGGATTTTACTGTGTGTTCAATTTTAATATTAAATTTGTGTTGATTTGTTTGATAATATAAATCATTGCGCGTTTGCCCGATCATTGGTACATTTGTTTCATTACATTAGTGTGGGTTTTCTCCGGGTGCTCTCGTTTCCTCCCACAGCCCAAAGATGTGCAGGTTAGGTGGATTGGCCATGTTGAATTGTCTGTAGTGTCCAGGGATTTGCAGGCTAGGTGGACTAGCAATGGGAAATGCAGGGTTACAGGGATAGGGGTGAGTCTGGCTGGGATGCTCTTGGCAGGGTCGGTATGGGCTCAATGGGCTGAATGGCCTGCTTCCACATGGTAGGGATTCTATGATTAGTAATCATAATAACAATCTTGTTACACTTTTAACTTCTGCTATTTTTGTTTGTATAGGTGCCTAGATTGAAACATGTTTATGTTGACATGTACTTCAAACAATATTAAAACAAAAATGAATGATTAGTCAGATACCTCTTTTTTATCTGCAAATACTCAATGCCCATTGGAAAGTTAAATTTCAGGTGAGTGAGGGACTGAAAAAGTATTGCAATTTTGACTGCAAAGAAGAAATGATAAACTGAACAGCATTTGAAACTTAAGGAGCTAATCTTTCTGCTCTGCAGCTTTGAAGGCTCCTTGGAATATTAAAAGATTGGTCTCCCATTTTCAAAGCCTTCTGAAAAGAAAAATGAAAGACTTGCATTGATGTAGCAAATTTTATGACCTCAGGGAGTCTCAAAGCACTTTATAACCACTTAAGTAGTTTTGGAGAGTATAGTCACTGTTTAACTGTATAGATATATGGTCCAAAAACAGCACCGGGATAATGAAATTGGGTTTGATCAGTAGTACTTATTTCTAACTGGCCATTTGGTCCTTCTAGTACTTTCTAACGGTTTCAGAAATGTTTGTGATTCTAATCCCTATGGGAAAGACACAGCCCTGTCCATTGTAGACACAGGTGCATGTAATGATAGCTGTTGCACACAGAGCAGACAGTTTATGACAGGTATTGATTCAAATTCAGTGCTGCCATTTTGAAACATGAAGTACCAGGCGAAGCCCTTGCTCAGCTGAATTCCATACAGCATAAAGAATGCAAATCTCACCCTTAACAAGAGCTACTCAAAAGGACAATGAACCAGCTAGGTTAGTTTGTGGATCAACTCAGCAGGTCTGGCAACAGTTGAGGAGAGAAAGCAGAGTCAATGTTTCAGGTCCAGTGACCCCTCTTAGCTTCTGAAATACTGACCTCTGTTTTCTTTCTACAGATCTTCTCAGACCTGCTGAGATTTTCCCAAGAACTTCTGTATTTGTTTTGAATTTCCGACATCTGCTGTTCCTTGTTCTTTGTTTTTTACTTAGTAGATCAATTCATCTGGTTAACAATGTGTTTTGGAGCTTTAATAGATTTGTTTCAAGTTTCGGTGTCTATAAAGATGCTGAAGTCATTTTCTTTTTGGTGATTTAAAGAGTTGTGCTCGATTGTCCTGGTCAGCCTTCCTCATGATATTTTGCATGTTCAGCTGAATGAAGGCGAATAATAAAACTTAGAGCAGGAAAATCTGTTGGACAGGAGGATGAATGGAAAAAGTGATTTTAGCAGTTTACCATATCTACCAAGCGTCTCTTAACTCAGTTTCATTAATACTTAACATTTGAGATGTCTTTCCTTTGGTAGCAAGTAGTCCATGTTCAACTTCAACAAGGCTTGGACAATTTCCAGGCTTAGGCTGACAAGTGGCAAGTAACATTCACACCACACAAATAGCAGGGATGATCAACTCCAATAAGAAACAATCTAACCACCGCCCCTTGACATTCAATAGTGTTACCACCACTGAATCCCTCACTATCAACACCATTGGGATTGCCATTGACCAGAAACTCAGTTGGAATCATCACAGAAACACAATAGTTTCAAAAGCAGGTCAAAGTCTAGGAATACTGCGGTGAGTAACTCATCTCCTGACTGCTAAAGCCTGTCCATCATCGACAAGCCTGAAATCAGGAGTGTGATGGAGTACCCACTACTTGCCTGGATGGTGCACCTCCATCAACACTCAAGAAGCTTGACACCATCCAAAATAAAGCAGCCGGATTGATTAACATCACATCCACAAACATCCATTCCCTCTACCACAATGCTCAGTAGCAGCAGTGTGTACTATCTACAAGATGCACTGCAGAAATTCACCAAAGATCCTCAGACAGCACCTTCCAAACCCACAATCACTTCCATTTTGAAGGACAAGGGCAGTCGATCCATGGGACCACCACCACCTGCAAGTTCCACTCCAATCTCGCTACTTGTGATCCGAACATGGAATATATCATGATTCCTTCATTGTTGCTGGGTCAAACTCTTGGAATTCCTAAGGGCATTGTGGATCAACCCATAGCACATGAATGCAGTGGTTCAAGAAGGCAGCTCATCACCACCTTCTCAAGGGTGACTAGGAACAAGCAATCAGAGATAGCAAGAACTGCAGATGCTGGAGTCTGAGCCAACACAGTGTGGAGCTGGAGGAATACAGCAGGCCAGGCAGCATCAGAGGGGGAGGAGAGTCGACGTTTCGGGCCTGGAACCTTCACCAGGATTGATGAAGCGTCTAGGCCCGAAACGTCGACTGTCCTGCTCCTCTGATGCTGCCTGACCTGCTATTTTCCTCCAGCTCCACACTGTATTGACTAGAAACAAGCAATAAATGCTGGCCAACCAGTGATGCCCATATCCCACAAATGAATAAAAAAAAAAGGATGTTGTGACTGAAATCTGTTAATTTTTATAGTCATAAAACTTCCAATTAGGGTAAGATCTCCATTTTCTGTGGCTGCCAGAATACCCTAGGGTTATTCACTTGAGCCCAAATAGGCTCCTGTTGTGATATTTCAAAGATAACTTGAGTTAAAATATTTCTGAGGAAGAGTCACTGGACCCGAAACATTATCTCTGATTTTTTCTTCACAGATGCTGCCAGATCTGCTGAGCTTTTCCAGCAACTTCTGCTTTTGTTTCTAAAATATTTCTATATTCAAATAAAACAATGGAAGCTGGAGGTCTGAAACAAACAGAAAGCACTGGAGAAACCCATCAGGTCTGACAGAATATCTGTAGAGGAAAACAGAGTTAACATTTTGAGTCCAGTGATCCTTCACCAGAACTGAAAACAGATGTGGGAGTTTTTATTTATGCTGATGAGGGGGGCAAAGGGGAATAGACGGAGATGGTGCTTGGAGGAGGAGAGAATAAAAGGGAGAAGTAGGTAAAAGGATTGATGATAAGCCAGGAGAGAGATGAATGCTGAATGAGAGCTAACAGGAAGTATATATAGTTGAAAATGGGTTAGCTATGCGCTGGGGAGCAATCCATAGAGAACAGGACCTGGAGATGTGGGTGTGGGTATTTTCTGCTTATAATGCTTTGTCTTCTACATTGAGGAGTTGAAACACAGACTGAGTGACCACTTTGTGGAACACCTTGGCTCGGCTCATAAAAGTTATCCCACGTTTCACTTGCCTACTGCTTTGACACACTGTCATGTCCCCACGCCAGCATTTTTTTGTATTCATTCACAGGTTGAGGGGTGTCGCTGGCTAGGCAGCATTTATTGCCCAGCCCTAATTGCCCAGAGGGCAGTTAAGAGTTGACTACATTGCTGTGGATCCGGAGTCACATGTGGGCCAGACCAGGCAAGGATGGCAGTTTCTTTCCCTGAAGGACATCTGTGAACCAGATGGGTTTTTCCTGACAATTGACAATGGATTCACGGTCATTGTTAGATTCTTAATTCCAGATATTGATTGAATTCAAATTCCACCACCTGCCATGGTGGGATTTGAACCCATATCCCCAGAACTTTATCAGGGTCTCTGGATTAACAGCGATAAAACCATTAGGCCATGGTGTCCCCATCTCTGTCTCAGGCCTGCTCCATGAGCTCGAGGAACAACACCTCATCTTCTGTTTAGATATCTCTCAGCTCTCAGGACTCAACATTGAGTTTAAAGATTTCAGAGCATGAACACCTTCCATAATTTTCATTACCCATCCCCACATTTCCAGATTCTGTTCTGCATTGTTCCCAGCACAACCAACCCATTTTTCACGATTCATATTTCTTGTTAGCATCAACTTAGTATTGAGATTCACAGAGTCATAGAGCTATACAGCATGGAAACAAACCCTTTGGACTAACACGTCCATGCTGACTAGATATTCTAAATTAATCTAGTCCGATTTGACAACATTTGACCCATATCCCTCTAAACTCTTCCTGTTCATACACACAATCAGATGCCTCTTAAATGTTTTAATTGTATCAGTTTCCACCACTTCCCCTGGCAGCTTATTCCACACACGCACCAGTCACTGCATGAAAAAGTTGCCCTTTTAGTCCCTTTTAAATCTTTCCCCTCTCACCTTAAACCTATGCCCTCTAGTTTTGCACTCACCTACCCTAGAGAAAAGATCTTGACTATTCACCCTATCCATCGTCTTCATGATATTATACACTTCTATAAGGTTAACCATCAACCTCTGGTGCTCTAGGGAAATTAGCCCCAGCCTATTCAACATCTCCCTATAGTTCAAACACTCCAACCCTGACAACATCCTTGTAAACCTTTTCTGAGTTCCTTCAAGTTTAACAACACCTTTCCTACAGCAGGGAGACCAGAATTGAATTCAGTATTCCAAAAGTGGCCTGATCAATGACCTGTACAGCCGTAACATGACCTCCCAACTCTTGTACTCAATGCACTGACTAATAAAGGCAAGCATACCAAATGCCTTCTTCACTCTCTCTTTATCTCTCTCCAAGTTTATCATTAGCAAACACTTTGGTCTACATCTCCTTTTTCTCTCTCTGCCTTTCTCTTTGGGCATCATCTCCATCCATTCGATTCACTCCTGCCACCCAACTTTGACTCCACCTCCATCTTTAGCCCAAATGCCACGATTTCCCAACTGCTTTTAGCTCTGAGGAAGGCTCACTGGATTTGAAATGTTAACCTTGTTTTTCCCTGCATAAATGCTGCCACACCTAATGAGTTTCTCCAGAAGTTTCTGTTTTTGTTATACTTCTACGTTTATTTAGCTATGGAGATAATGATTAGAAATATGTACTTTGTAACCTGACCATCATGCTATAGTTGTGTACATGTAAGTATCATTAGCAAGGCCAGTACTTGCGGCCTTCCAGTGCTTTGACCCAATGACAATAAAGGAGGGATGATATCGTTCCAAGTCAAAATTGTATATGGAACCTGCAGGTGGTCGTGTACCTTCCAAATGTTTTAATGTTTAATGAAAGAACTGAGACAATGTCCCAAAGAATTGAGGCTGACCCTTTTAATAAAAAAATCATTCTGGCACAAAGTAGCCTCTGATGGACACCTCCGGTCTCATCTAGGTGAAGTAGGCCGTACCACATTCCTGCACCCTTCAAAGCCTGGAATAACGATTCCACCGTTCAGTGAGTTTCCGATAAGGCAGGCACACTAAGCCAGGACATTTCCAGACTCCTATCACCTGACTTGGGAGAGTAAATCAGGATCCATGCCTCCATAATGGTTATTAGACCAAACCCAATAATCTCTAACTGTGCTCGTCATGTAATGAATTTGTTGTGAATGCTTCATCCTTTCACATCCTTTTCGTCACATGACCAAAAAAGAAACTTCAGATAACAAATATTAGTTGCACCAATAACCAGAAAGAAGCAAGCTCAGCTGGAAATGACCAACATAGAAGTTTGCTGCATGTGTCATTTCTTTCTCTCTCCTCTTTTTTTTTACAAGCTCAAATCTTGTCCAATACTTTTGACTATCCATGTTCTGCAGGCAGGCAGACTTTTAAAGAAATCAATCTGGCAGCTGTTCTCTATAGAAGACTAGATAAATTGTTTCTCTATGCCCCTAAACTACCTGAATGCCAAAATCAGGAGGACCATAAATCCTAACTTCAATGCACTCAAATCATCAACCTGTGAGAATCGTAGCACTTTCATCTTATTTTAGACTTTAAAACTATACCTTAACCAACCTTTCCATGTTGTCATCTGTATTTTATGTGTAACGTTAGTGTGTAGGTGCAAACATTTGAACATTTTTATCATTTTACTTTGTCTGGATTTAGAACATTAAATGCAATCCACTTTAAAAAATGCTGAGGAAAGCTATCTGTAAGTGTCTTTTTCAGTCACAGCATGGAAACAGTTATCCTTCTAAGAAGTGTATCCGCTTAAGAAAAGAAAACTGTTCTGATCAAAATTGGAGTAGTAAAAGAGGGAAATATTTCCACCACTCTTCACACAATCATAAAAGAGTGCACAAAACAAGTGAAATATACTCCTACTGTTCTGTGTGCAGAATGTAATTGTATTAGCATGCACTGGAATCGTGTCGTTCACGTTAAGACAGCTAGGAATAAAGTTATGTGGCCTAAATACATGAAGGAGTGTTCATGCTAAGCCATACAGGACTGAAGCATGTTAGCACCAGCACAGACATGAATAAATTGGATTACAGTCAGCAGACAGCAGGAGTAAGTAGGTTTGCACAAGTACATGTACAAGACTGAAATAAAAACAGTCAGAAGAAGAAGAATAGTCAGATTGCAACAAAACATCCTGACTCTCTCTCCACAGATGCTGCCAGGCCTGCTGAGTTTCTCCAGTACAGTCATGGAGTCACAGAGATGCAAAACATGGAAACAGATCCTTTGGCTCAACTTGTCCATGTCGAACCAGATATCCTAAATTAATCTAGTCCCGTTTGCCAGCATTTAGCCCGTAGTTTCTGCTTTTATTCCAGATCTCCAGCACCCACATACTGTGCTTTGATTTCATACAAGAGTGAAGTGGGTTAACATTCGTGCACACAGGAATAAAACATAATGGTGCAAATGCATAGGAAAATGAAATGTTTTATTGCTGACATATACAGGAATGAAGTGTGGTAGTGCTGCTACATAGAGATGCAAGGGGGGAGGTCTTAGTACTATTATTTCAACAATCAAGTACAGATTTGTTCGCATTTCTACATTTATAATGAGGACTGTATGTGCAAGTGGATGTAAAATGAGTTGTGTTACTGTTAACACATGGGGTTAATTGTACATTAATACTACTGTCGTTTTGCTTGCTTAATTCATGAAATGTGAGAATCACTGGCAATTATTGTCCCTTCCTGATTGGATTTGAAAAGATGATAGGTGGACCACCTTCTTTCAATGGTGCAGTCTGTGTATTTTAAGTACAATCTCCAGCTATTCAAGATGGCGGCATCGGCACAGTAGGCCTGTCTGCTCCAGGCCGGCCACATTCTTCTTTTCTCTCTCTCTTTCTTTCTCCTTTTTAGCCTTTTCTCTTTCTCTTTTTTTATTCATCTTCCTGACATCGTGGGGAGGTCAGAGTGGTGTCAGCAGTGATTGGAGTGGGGACTCCTGGTTTCATAGGCCCAATGTGTGGACTCCTGGAATTAGCAGCGAGGCATCGGCTACAGCAATGGCTGACCGGGGACTCCTGGCTGTGGTAGGTCTGTGCGGGAACCTTGCAACAGAGACCTTGCATAAGTCCTGAAGCCATGTTTGGTACCCTGACCAATGAAGATGAACTCTATTTAAGTACTTTTTTTTTTCTTTCGTACTTCAAAATGGCACTGGATTGTGGTGACACAACACTTTTTACCATATCTCTCTGGATATATGTTACAATAAATCATTCATTCATTCTTACATTCATTCATTTATTCATTGCTGCTAGAGAGGAAGTTCCAAGAACAAAGTCTATTAGTAATATCCTTTGGGAAAATGTTGAATATCACTACAAGTATAAAAAAAATTGTTTTAGCATGTAAAGGAACAAAATAATATGTATTGGTATATTCAAGAATCAGATGAAAGAATGAAATATATTAATCTTACTACTTAAGATTAATATGATTGTTTCAATAATTGTACAATAAATTACAGAGTGATTGGGAAACAGTACTTTTGGAAAAACCTAGGGTTTATAATTCTTAACTATAATAAATGCTCAGGTGTAAAGTTTTTTTTTAGATTTGTTTTATGATTACCTGAAGGGGTAACTTTACCGCTGTCATGAAAATATTTATGTCCTTATAGTCTGAAGTCCTGGTCCAAGCATTAGTTTTCTTGCCAAACTAGTTACTATTTAGCAGCATATAATTGGAAGCAAAAATCTTGCAGAAATGTACATTGACGTGTTTGTCACTGTGAAATTTCCAGACTAATTAACCAATTGACAGTAAAGTGCCCTGAGCATTGCCTGAAGCTAGTTAATGAATATAAGTTGTATCATATATACAAGGTGTTGATGGAGTTGGAAATAGATTTCAATGTCACTTACTGACCAGAATAAGTGACAAAATATTAACAATGGCAACTTGAAATGTTAAATGTTTGAAACAGTACAAAAGCTACATATTAGGAAGATCATAGAACTTATCTATCTGTCCAGATGTAGTTAGCATTCTGGTTATGTGACTGGACTAGAAATGGAGTGGCTTATGATAGTTTGTTGAATAATCTGAACACAATTTATTTTAAGAAAAGGTTCTGGAAATGACAAAGTGGTATCAATACAATAAATAAGCTTTCGCTGGTACTCAAGGCTGTAGAGCAGCCCATCCCTAAGGAAGGACAGACTGAACCTGGCAGTGTGCAGGGTAGGTCTAAAGGCTAAAACAGTACCAAACATAACAGTGAAAAGAAGTCTTAAACAGCTATTTGAATTGTGAAATGTTCCTCTCACCAAGCTGCTTTTACAACCTATAAGTCTAATGTTTTTCATGAAAGGAAATAATGATAGGTGACACATTACTTAATATCAGTCATTGTGGAGTGAACACTTCCTTGTGATGGAAGATAATAACAATGGAAATTAATGATACGCCTTACAATTTGTTTTGGTTGTTGCATTGAAATATCGTTGCTGGCAAAAAGGACACTTTTTCATCGAACTTCAATTACTTGTAATTGACAGGCAGGGAAAAGGAAGCAATCAGCAAACCTATGATTTATTCTTTCAATTGACTGCCCAGAATTTGAAATTATATTAAGTTTAGCCTTAAGATATATTTTTGTCCAAGACTTTTCAGTGTATATTCTTGGAGTAAGGGGTGTGGGAAAGCAATAAGATTAATCTTGAAATTCGCCCATAAAAAAAGGCATGATTTGCAGGAATATTAGGACTGACACCAGAATATTGAAACAGCTGAGATGCATTTCAGTGACAACAGCCAGACTGCACAAACAAAGAATAAATTTGACTGATAGCAACTGTTGGTTTACTTTGATTCCCATTCAAGTTAGCTGTAGAATTAAGTCACATTAGGTCAGTCATTGACATTGTCAAAAAAAAATTCTAGGCCCATGCACAAGATAAAGAAATAACAAATTATGCAAGCTGAAATAAGGAAGGACACCAGGATGAAGTATTAAAGAGGTACTGAGAGGACTGGGACAGTCAAACAGCAACAGAAAAAAAAGAATTCACTTCAGAAATGGAAAGGATCAGAAATTGTGAGGCAGATTAACGTGGGTCTAGCTTCCATGTGTGTAAATGCAGGGACGTGTTAAATAAGAGAATGACCTGTAGTCACAACATGAGATAATGATGTTGTGACGATAACGTAGATCTGACTCAAATAAGGAGAGAAATGTGGATTCAACATTACTAGCCTCTTAGGGGAGGATTAAAAAGGAAAAAAAAGTAAGAAGCGAGTGCCAGTATTGATCACAGAAATTCTACGTTGAGTTGGTAAGTTTGACTGGTATACTATTTACCAGAATTTAAAGCTAAGGAGTACTAACAAAAAAGGATGCTGGACTGTGGGAATGTTGCATCACATTTATAAAGGTAAGGTCAGCGCTATCAAAGAATGGAAGAATGGAATAAAGATTTTTGAAATGGCAGATTTGAGGTAAACAGATTGTGGAACTATTTTCTATTTAAAATAAATACTTATTCTCGACTTTGCACTAGAATAAACTCTTAGGGTTGAGAAGGTGGATATTTTCAGCCTAATGTCTGAGAAATTTTAAATAATACCTATGCCCATAAACCACATTTAAGTCAATGTTCCAAACGGGCCACGAAAGTCAGGAACCTCACCAGATTTTACACCACGCTACCAAGGAAAATATAGATTATTGTTAAACAAACTATTTTCCAAAGTTTCAGTTAATTAGGACAGGTTTGGTTGTTTGAACGGTTCCTTGAATATGAATAAATAAATTCATTCACAACATGTTGACTATAGGAGACCATATAGGCCAGGAATTTTAACCTTCAATGATTGGTGGGTCAGGAACATACATTTTCTTTTCAATGTCATACCTGACACCAACCTGCCTCCAGTTCACCTGCTTTTAATTTTAATTAAAGTGGGTCAGGTGATGAGGGGGTTACAGATCTGTTGTACTATTGTACAGATCTCAGAAAGACACTATTTCTTTAAGGCAGCTAGATTTCATCACAACATCCGATACTCGAGTATAAAAGGTCTCCAACTTATTATAGATAGGGTGGAGGCAGGGAGGTTGTTTCCACTAACAGGTGAAACTAGGACTAGGGGGCATAGCCTCAAAATAAATGGAAGCAGATGTAGGACTGAGGTCAGGAGGAACTTCTTCACCCAAAGGGTTGTGAATCTGTGAAATTCCCTGCCCAGTGAAGCGGTTGAAGTTTTTAAGGCAAGGCTAGATAAATTTTTGAACAGTAAAGTAATTAAGGGTTATGGTGAGTGGGCGGGTAAGTGGAGCTGTGTCTCAAAAAGATCAGCCATGATCTTATTAAATGGCGGGGCAGGCTCGAGGGTGGCCTATCTTAATGATAGATTCAAGCATTTCCCCACTACTGAAGTTAAGCTAACTGGCCTATAGTTACCTGCTTTTTGTCTACTTCCTTTTTTAAACAGTGGCATCACATTTGCTGTTTTCCAATCTGCGGAAACCACCCCAGAGTCCAGTGAATTTTGGTAAATAATTACTAGTGCATTTGCTATTTCCCCCATCACCTCTTTTAGTACCCTGGGATGCATTTCATCAGGGCCAGGAGACTTGTCTACCTTTAGCCCCATTAGCTTGCCCAGCACTTCCTCCTTAGCGATAATGATAGTTTCTAGGTCCTCACCTGCTAGTCAAAATGTGTTAAAATGATATATTTTCTTCTTTGTGTTCTTTTGTGGTTAGCTTTGACTCAATGATAATATTCCCACCTTCTGGTTGTCAGTTGAAGCCAGCTCAACAAATTCTCTGGGAGTAATGCATTGTAAGGATGTAAAACCAGGTTTACCAATGCCCACTATCTAGATTAGCATTCATAACACATGTGTGCAAGTCCAATGCAAAGGATGCATGGTATTATTGTAACAAATGTTTGACTGCTTGCGCACTTGACATGTTGTTGTAACATGCAGAACAAACAAACCATTGCATCAACCAGCATGCAACACTGATTAGAGCCAGTTCAACATACATAGCCGCTTTTCTTCTCATACTCAATGATTTAAATGCCCTTTTCTACCAATGTTATTTAAAGGAATTGCAACTACTTACAAGTTAGTGTTTTTTTAAAAGTCTGGCTGTTGCTTCAATTCTGCACATTTTGGGTTATTTCCCATACTTATTTAATCTTCCAGTGGTCCACAGGGACTGTTCTGGCTGGTGCAACAGTCTTGTTTTTGGTGGCTTTAAGACTTGTGCCCATATCAGTTGCCTCCAGACATGGCTAGCTGAATTCCTCTTGGCATTGAGCATGAGCAAAGAACAGAGGTCATTTAGATCACATTAAGCAACGAGAAGAGAAAGAGCAACAGGAAGCTATCCTGCACTGAGCTTTCAGGGAGCAGAACTGCAAGAGAATAGATTGCAGAAGTGTTTCAGTGTTGAATACCACCTTTACATATTGGCACCCATACACTTAATAGCAATCTTATGTCCACCTGACGTTATAACTGAAGCTAAGTCATCACTCATCAGATGCTGCAACGTCATTTGCTCAACAAATATGTGGCAGAAGTTAGTTTCCCATTCTGGGTTTAAAAGAATAGTCTCCACTTTCAGCACAAAGCCCTGAACACCATTGTTGCTGGGTGCCCTCTGGTTTCCTGACATTGGAAGCATGCTTTACAAATGCATCTGGCTTTTGGGTATGTATTCCCCCAGCTTTCTTCTGCAACCTGGCTCATCAAATACCCTCAGCTGCGTGCTCTGTAGCAGACTTATTGATGGAATTTAATGCCAATGATGTGGGGGCCCCTCCAACAGAGTCAGAAATGATCAGCATTGCTGTCTGGGGCAGCAAAACACAGCCAAATATAATTGTGAAGTAGTCAGACAGTTAACAAAAGAGCGGGATCTCGGGTGATGTAGCACAACAGTTGGGGGAAGGTAGGAAGATACCTACTCCCACACAGATGTGGAGACAGGTGCTGAAACTCTTTTATAAATGTTGACAAGACGAAATAAGGAGTGAATGAAATTCCTGGATCACTTTGGGAGCCCATAATCTATCCAAATTCATGGCTTTTGAAGAAACTTTACCCTCTCTTTCCAATCCTCGAAGAGCTTTGTTCATATCTGTTGTCCCTGACAACCATTTTAGCACTATCCCACACCAGAAGAATCATTAACACCATTCTATGAGCAACATACCAACATCAGGAGGTTGAGGGGTGATCTTACACCTGTGGGGCAGCACAGTGGCTCAATGGTTAGCACTGCTGCCTCACAGCACCAGGGGCCCGGGTTCGATTCCACCCTCGGGCGACTGTCTGTGTGGAGTTCGCACATTCTCCCTGTGTCTGCATGGGTTTCCTCTGGGTGCACCGGTTTCCTCCCACAGTCCAAAGATGTGCAGATTAGGTGGATTGGCCATGCTAAATTGCCCAGGGATGTGCATACTAGGTGGATTAGCCATGGGAAATGCAGGGCTACAGGGATAGGTTAGAGGGGTGGGCCTGGCTGGGATGCTGTTTGGAGGGTCAGTGTGGATTCTGCACTGTAGGGATTCCATGATTATAGATGGAAATAAAAACATGAGGAGCATAGATAAGGTGAATAGCAAAAATCTTTTCCCGAGGGTATGGGAGTTCAAAACTAGACACCATATTTTTAAGGTGAGAAGAGAAAGATTTACAAGGGATCTGAGGGGCAACTGTTTCGCACAGAGGGTTGCTCGGGCATGGAATGAACAGTGGAAGTGGTAGATGCAGGTACAGTTACAATATTTGAAAGGCATTTGGACGGGTACGTGAATAAGAAAGGTTTAGAGGAATATGGGTCAAATGCAGGCAAAGGTGGAAAGGGTTAGTCTGGGAATTCGGTTGGCATGGACTAATTAGGCCAAAGGGTCTGTTTCTGTGCCGTATGACTCTATGCCTCTATCACATGGTTACAGGTGAACAGAAGAAGGAGATATCACATAACAGAAGAAGGGTGGCTCCACAGTTCAGTGATACTTTTCTATAGGTTTACTTCAGGCTGCATCAACTGTCACAAAGTACTGTTCCCTACAGATATCATGGAAAGAACCAGTTATCTCAACAATGAAGCATTGTCAGAGGTGGCAGCAGAGGTTCTAGGTGTGGGGCTGGAAAACCACAGCAGGTCAAACAGAATCATAGGAGCAGGAAGTCAATGTTTCAGGCCAAAACCCTTCGCGGAACATCTGTGCTCTGCATGCATCAACCAACCCAACGTTCCGGTTGCTATCCATTTCAATTCCCCCTTCCACTCCCCTGGTGACATGTCCATCCTTGGCCTCTTCCACTGTCAGAGTGAGGCTAAACATAAACTGAAGGAACAACACCTGATATTTCATCTTGGAATCTTACAGCCCAATGACCTTAACATTGACCTCACCAGTTTCAAAATCCCTCCACCTCCAGCCTCATCCTACATCCAGGCCTCCCCCTCCTGACCTGCCCTAACCTGTCCATTTTCCTACTCACCTATCCGCTCCACGTTTCCAACAGACCAATCACAATAACGCCCTACCTGCATTTCCCTATCACCATCTCTCCTACCCTTACCCCCAGCCCCATCCCCCTCTATTTATTTCTGAGCTCCTCTCGCCCTCCCCAGTCCTGACAAAGAGTTTAGGCCTGAAACGTTGACTTTCCTGCTCCTCGGATGCTGTCTGACCTGCTGTGCTTTTCTAGCCTCACACCTATGGACTCTGGTTTCCAGCATCTGCAGTCCTTAATGTGTCCTAGCCGCAGAGGCTAACAGGAGCTCAACAGCAGAAATGTGTGCAGTTTAACAAGATGGTCACTGATCTCTTCCACATCATCAGATAAATGTAACTGAATGCTGTGAGAACTGTGACTCTCATTTGACCACATACAACATGTAGAGGGATTGGTCAGATGGGTGAATAACCCTGGCAGTGGATGCCTCATGATGAATGGCTGTAAGTGAGCGACAGCCATCTTGCTTTTCATTGCCAATATCCTCCACAACCCTTGCAGATGTGACATCCAGAGGCCCCCATTGTGAGGGTCCCCACCGTACACCAAACCACCTCACCAATAACTCAGTCATTCTCTCATTTACTCACCCATTTATACAGTCATCCATTCATCTCCTTGTCCACCTCACTTACTACTCATCCAATTATCCACCACAATCTTTATCCACCATTTGCTCACTCGCAAGCCCATCGATACAAATTGATCAAATCTTTACCTGAATATGACAGATGCTCTTGTAAATGCAGTGTATCCAGTCTTTTTTCCTCTACTTGCACTCGACCGTCTTCTCCATGGGATGGTCTTCCCTGTGGGTGCCTGTTTTGAACTGTCATTGCTGCTGAAGGGATTGGATGTCCTGGCTGTAAAACCAGAACAGGGCTATGTCACAGAAACCTGCGCACACATTTGGCACTGATTGGAAGATCTGCAGTCCATGAATATGCATGGGAGCTCATTACATTTCTCATTGCATTCAAGCCCTTGGCATTTATTCCCACACAGAGCTCTGCAGCTATCTGGTTACATTGCCTTTTCATTATGTTTCTGGAGGGCCATCATGAAATTGGCACACTGCCTGCATTCCACTTAACAGGCACCAGTTAATCAGACAATGCAATCCCCAATCCCATTTTCAGGGGCTAACTAATTTAACCCTCACCATTTTTTCAATTGAGATGTTAACTGAGACTCTTTCTGCACCTGAATGTTAATATCTTATCACATTATTTGAATAAGATTTTTTCTGAGATCAACTCCACTGAAGGAAATTAGTTGGCTACTTAGCTGTTTTTCATAAATAGCATCTTACAATGTCCAAAACAGCTGCTATGTCTGCTTACAACACAGTGACACTACTTGACTGATTGCAAAGAACACTTCCACATACTAGTAACATCCAATCCAAGTTTGGGATCATAGAGCTTAAGAGCAGGGAGGTCATCGTGGAACTGTGCAAAATGCTGGTTAGGCCATAGCCAGAGTATTGTGTGTAGTTCTGAAATCCACATTGTAGAAGGGATGTGATAGCACTGGAGAGGGTGCAGAGGAGATTTACCAGGATGTTGCCTGTGTTGGAGAGTTTCAGTTATGAAGAGAAATTGGACAGACTGGTTGTTTTCCTCGAGCAGGGGAGATTGAGAGGGGACATGATTGAGATGTAAAGAATTGTGAGTGGCAGAGATAGGATAGACAGGAATAAGATTTTCCTCTTGGTGGAGGGATCAATGATCATGGGGCATATATTTAAGGTAAGGGTCGGGAGGTTGAGATGGGACATGAGAGAAAAGAAAACTTTTTCACCCAGAAGGTGGTGGGAATCTGGAACTCACTGCCTGTAAGGATGGTAGAGGCAGAAATCTTCATAACATTTAAGAAGTATTTAGGTGTGCACTTGTAATACCAAGGCAAATAAGGCAATGGGCCAAGTGCGGGCAAATGGAATAGTATGGTTAAGTGACTGATTTCAACTGGTGCAGATGCAATGGGCCAGAAGCCTTTTTCTCTGGTAAAGATCCATGTGACTCAATGATTCTATAGTTCAATCCACTTGTCAGGCTGAAAAAGAAACAGCTAAAAGAATAATAATCACTTGATATCTGCTAAGATAGAAAGTGACAGAGCTAGAAGATGAAAGAGGTCTTCACTCTGGTGGCATGTAGAAAAAAATAGTACTCTATCAGCTGATAAGACACAGACTAGTCTATAGTGCAATTAGAATACAACTCAAATACTGCCTGCCACCCAGCAACAGTTCATCAATTAGTTGAGATATAACCGAAGTGATCTGTCTGTGCACATTGTTATATATTGCTACAATTTTACTTTCAAACAGTTCATTCCATTCACAGCTTTAATTGTGAGCTTTACTCATTTGTCTCATTGTTGATGTATTATTTTCACTGACAAATTTTAATTGACTGAGCTCATAGTTAAAAATATTGGCCCAGATATACTGATGGCCAGACATACATTATTCCAGCATCGATGGGGATCCTGAAGACCTCCCATTGAAACATACTCCAAGGGAATTTTCCGCTGCGGAATTCCCCTATTCCTGGAACCCTTTAAAAGTCTCTATTTAAATCAGAGACTTCAGATGATTCCAACGAAATTAAGTAAAGTAGTTACTCAGGAAAAGTTAGACTATTAATTACATTGTCTAATTCCTGATAAGCTATTTAATTGACCCCATGCCTAATGCAGACAGCCAAAGCTGCACCTTCCCAGGCAAGTTACAACCGACAAAGCCGAACCCAACACCAAATGTGACTCCATCCCCATTTCCCACACTCCATCTGGAGTCAGCTTGGCCACCCATCCTCCCTCCTCCACATTGTCACTCTCCTGACCTAACAAGCCCATTACCTTACCAGTCAGAATGGAACTGGATGTGTCACCTCGCCCATACTGCTGGATTCAAGCCAACCCCTCCCCGCTGTCACCACTGCCAGACACAAACCTGCAACACATCCACATGCCCTCCTCTCACCCCTCCCCACCCACACACCCTGCTGGACCCACTTTCTTACACTAAATACAGCATCATTAACCTTGCCACCCTTCCCACACACTCTACTCCATTCCCACTTGGCAATTAACCACCTGGCACCCTATCCCCTATCTACATGCCAATCTACATACCTGGTGTCCTGCCCCTATTTATCTGGTCACCTACCCTGGCACCCTAACCCTCCCCAGTTTGCTATTTACTTACCTGGCACCCTGATGCTATCCATATGGAATCCTACCCTCCTCACCTACAGACAACTTATCCAACTGGAACCTTACTTATCTGGCATCATTGGCATCCTACTTGACGCCTTACTAACCTGGAACTCCAGCCCCTGCTCAGCTGGCATCCTATCCTGGCACTCCAACCCTTAAATTTCAAAATACAGTAGCTGATTGCTGTGTAAAATGGAATGTAATTTTCCTTCCTCTGGCATTTCTGCAGTATGAACGAACTGTCAGAATGGATTTACAGCTCTGCATTTCTGAAGAAGCCTTGCTTGAATTTGCTCGCATTGCTGCGGGAGTTCCCTTCTTTCTTAACAAGAAGGACCAGTACAGCAATCTGGCATGAGATTGCAACTCTTTGGAATATCCGGCCCATTATGATCCAGAAATGTTGTTAGAAGGGAATGTAGATTCTTGAGAAGCTCAGGATAATCACAACAGCCATTCCCCATTTAGCCATTCTATGGAATGGAGAATATAGAAGCTTAAGACTAGGAAGATTTTCTTAAAGTTGCCCAGCTTTTTAAAAAAACGTGGAAGTGTGCCCACTGCAAACCTGTTGTGAAAATGGATACATACACAACATTTATCAGAAGAAAATTGATTCTACTATACTCATTGTTCCACTGAATATTCGTCTCTTTGTCTTCTGAAGTTTCAGTTAGCAATACCAGCTTCTCTTCCTCATAATAACCTCGCTGTTGAAATCAGGATTCATTTGAATATCTTCCACTCAACTCGTTCTCTCTCATGACTTTCAATCATTCCTTCAGTCTACAATCTGAATCCTTTGAAATCCCAGCTTGGTGTCAGTAGATCACTTATCTTTGATTTATTTCAGGTTGTCTTTTAATCTTCTCAACTTTGATGGTGTCATACACTGAAACTTAATTCACACGGTATAAAGAAACATCACTGGGAAACAGATACCTGGAACCTCAGCAACTGAACACCATTACTCTAATCATCTTTCAGATGATTAAAGCACATACAGATTACATAAGTGTTGTTTCAGCTGCAAAGTTGGTTTTCTTCAGGACAAACAATAATAACTTTCCTAATGACTGTGTGGAAAGAAATAAGACATTGAATGAAAAGTATTATTTCCATTTTTCCATTTCTTCAGACGATCATCTTTGCTGAGATATTTAATTCTTTAGTATGTTGTCAGAAAAGGTGACTTGAATAGACAATAAATGCTTGTGTAGCGTTCAACCATATAGCACATCAAATTCATTAGTAATTCTGTTCTCATGCTGTACATTTGTATTTTAACTGAGTGAGGGATGTGGAAGAGGTGTCAAGCAAAGCATCTGAATGATCCTTTTAGTTCCCCTCTCTCTCTTGGTAATAATAAAATCAGTTGATCCTCATTGTGGTGCCAGAGAATTACACTTCATCCCTGCCCCGAAGATATAAGTTGAAACTTTCTGAGTTTGTACAGCCCAGAATCACATTATAAGGCACACTTATACACTAAATTATTGTGGAACAATTAAATATTCTTTTTATTTTTTGGTTATCTTGTGAGTAAGTTTTATGTAATTTGTTTTGCATTTTCTCTGATGGCCTCCTGAAGAACCCAGTGCAGTAAGAACCTGATGGCTGTGTGTTTTTAGAATAATTTTAAATAAATCATTTTTGATTATTCATGGGTGGCCTCTTCACATTATCTCTGCCAGCTGCTGTACTGCAAATAAAAGCAAAAAAAAATTACATCTTCTTTTGTAAGTCATGAAAAATGAATTTATTCTCTCCCACATTCTCCAGCATTTCTAGCCCTCCTATATAAATTTGTGATGCCTTCTGAAGTAACATGGGAGCAACACTGGGGGGGTGGGGGGGTTGGTGGTGTGGGGGTCCGATGGTTCAGTGGTTAGCACTGTTGCCTCACAATGTCAAGGACCCAGGCTTGATTCCAGCCTCAGGCAACTGTTTGTGTGAAGTTTGGACATTCACACCATGTCTATGTGGGTCTCCTCTGGGTATTCTGGTTTCCATGTTAAATTGCACATCGTGTCCAGGGAAGGGCATGTGAAATGCAGGATTACAGGGGTAGGGTTGGGGGGAACGTCTGGGAAGGATGTTGTTCGGAGATGAGATGAGTTGTGCTAGATTGATGGCAGGATCAGATTAAAGGTTCTCCCTGGCCTGTTTCAATATTTACAGCATTTCATGTCACTTGTTATGCTTTTGACAAATGGTGTGGCACCAGGCAGTGACAAGTTGCTAATTAATGGGGTTATTACTTATAAAACCTTAACAGTGGTTCAAGTCACCTTACTAATATTCAGCTTTCTATCTTACCAAACTCTCTTAACAAGCTAGGCTTCAAGAAATCTCGACATGGAAACACAATTCAGCTCACCACTCGCTCGAAACGACCACCATCTTCCACACCAGGCACCAACATCTTAGGACACTGGTCAGATACATTGCACATCCAAGGACATTGACATCCAACATGTGCCAGCCTCTAAGAACTCTCTTGCCACATCTCTGATCCACTTACAATACTTCAGTGTTGCATATCGGGCAACTCTCATTGAAATGCAGCACCAAGGGCACTGAGTGCTCAGGGACATACACCCAGCTCACAGACTGGACCAGGCTGCATCTCTGGGTTCTTTATTCACAGTCATAAAGCTCACTTACTCTGAGGTACTTGGATGCTTATAACATCCTTGGCTTGTGTTACCTTCCCACACTTTGCCCTCTCAGCCATGCCTCGTTCACAAAACAGTTCTAATTCCATGCAGTTTAGCATTGACCCATGGGCAGGAAGCTTGCCATGGTTGTCAGCAGGCCTCAGTCAAGGCTAGGGAGATAGCCTTCAGTCAAGGAGTCCTGGCACAGCAAGTCAAGGGCAGCCTCTGTCACCAACTTAGGGACTTGGAACAGTCAATCAGCCACTCACAGCTGTTAGAGTCAGGATGCCCTCCACAAAACGATGAGAAGCTGAATATCAGTCAGCCACCACTTATCCTGAGTCTTTCTGACCCATTGGGGGCGCTCTGTCATTTCTCCTGGAATGACAGAGAGCTAAAAGTTGGTGGCACAGCTGTTAGTTTTGGGTGTAGCTGGAGAGATGCCCTGAGAGAATGAGTAGGCATCACAGAGGACATGACAGTCTCCAACAATAGCTGCACCCAAATCCCCAGACCCCAACCATCACACTCTCCTAGCTGACCTGACCACCACCCTCCAGCCATTGGACTCAATCTCTGTCAGCCTCCTTATAAATACCTAATACCAACTCCCTGGATCCTACATTTCCTGATTCAACACCTCACATCCCGCCTCCCCCACCCACCCACCCCTCACCCACCCACTGTTCAGATCCTGCCAAACCCAACAATCCACATTTAAAAATATAGTCAAGCAGTTCTGTTGTCTTTCAAATAAATCAATTTTTACAATATTTTTAAGATGATTCCTCAAAGAAAGATTGATATGAAGCATTTTCATAACTTAAAGCAGTGGCTATTTTAAGGAATATAAACTTGGAAGGTTCTCAAGCTGTCTTGGCCATATTGAGTTGAAAAAAAAGGCCAACGGGGAGAAATCTTTGCATTCCTGAGTTGGATAGGTAAATTTAGCCAGAGTCACAATTCTTAATCAGAATCTAGTGACTCTTGTGATTTGTACTTACCTTGCCATGAGTAGTGACCGTTTAGATGCAGCGATGAACTGAAGCCAGAGAATGGTGATTTGTTATACTCAAAAAGATTGAGAGAATGAGATAGGGAGGTACAGGGTTGATTGCTGGGTAGAGAAGGAAAGGTCATGGTGAAGTTAAGGGTCAAAAGAAGAATTTTTTGGGGAGGTGAAAGGGAACAAATTAATGTTAAATTTTTTGAAAAGTAATTTGGTGATACAGAACTGGAGGATTGCTGAACATTTTTGTCTTGAACTCATCAGAGCAATTCACAATACTAATCCAAAGGGAAACCGGCATTCATATTGTAAAAAAGGAGAGGGCTGCTTGGTTGGCAAGTAACCTCTGATTGGTAGAGGCATTGCCATGAGGAAAGCAACAGTTAATGATGAGTGCCAGTTAACTGCTTTGTTTAGATTCCAATCGGAAGATTGACTCCAAACGGTCAGAGCAGTCCCTAAGAGATGAACTTGCAAATGGCTGCCACCTATCTTGTTGAGTTGCAGAGTATTTTTTTGGCTTGATGATAGCATTCTGTTAGTGTAGCGATCTCCCGTTACTGCACAGTAGCTCAGCGTGGAGCAGCTAGCTTCACCTGTTACTCAAATGTTTGAGATGTGTTTCCCTTTCAGGTTAATCTGAGGTACACTGAACACTTTCAGGCCCAAGAATGACCACCTGGGAGCTTTTTGTGAGTTTGCACAGCACACAGTGAGCAATGATCTGATCAGGGAGCCATTATCCTGCAGATGACTTTGATCCAACAGTGGATAAGGTGGTAAAGAATGAATATAGCATGCTTGCCTTCATCAGTCAGGGCATTGAGTATAAAAGTTGACAAGTCATGTTGCATGTTGTATAAGTCATGTTGTATAAGATTTTGGTCAGACCACAGTTAATGTATTGTGTACAGTTCTGGTTGCCACTCTGTAGGAAGAATGTGGTGGCTTTGGAGAGGGTGCAGAAGAAGTTTACCAGGATGTTGCCTGGATTGGAGTGTATGAGGTAGAAGGAGAGGTTGGCCAAACTTAGATTGTTTTCTCTAGAGCCTCGAAGACTGAGGGACGACCTGATGGAAGCATGTAAAATTATGTGAGGCATGGACAGAGTGGATTGTCAGGGTCTTTTAGCCAGGGTAAAAATGTCAAATACTCAGGGACATAGGTTTAAGGTGAGAGGGAGAAGTTCAAAGGAGATGTGTGAGGGGAAACTGTTTTACACAGAAAACAATTGGTACCTAGAACGCATTGCCAGGGGAGGTGGTAAAGCAGATACATTAGCAAAGTTTTAGATACATTTAGACAGAGACATGAACAGGCAGAGAATAGAGGGACATAGATCATGTGCAGACATCTGGGATTTGATCAGAATAGCATCATGACCAGCACAGACATAGTGGGCCGAAGGGTCTGTTCCTGTGCTGTATTTCAGCATCAAGCTTGCATGGTAAACAATTGACTCCGATACTTTCTTTGATAAGGCCAATATTATAATGTGTAGAACTGTAAAAATCCCCACATGGTTACCGACCAGTGAAAATAGGTAAAACCTTTCCAGCTATTCATTATCCCTACCTTATCATTTTGTGAACTTTGCAGAAATGAAACGTAACTTTAGTGGCAGTGTGCACCTTTTGGGCTCAATCCTTTCAGAAAAGTAATGAAAGTGTATCTGCCAGACCTCTAACACACCTGGTGGCTGCTTTTTCAGGCTTTCAATTCTATGGCCATCCAGAAATCGGTAGTTAATTTTGGAATATCTGGTCAGTAGTGTTTCATGAGACATCATAGTCTTACATAGATATGCCTGAACCGACTTTTAAGTCTGTAGATGTCCCTATTTAATCAAAAACTTCTTCTTTTCCTTTAAAGAGAAAGAATTTTAGCTGACAAAGACTTCAAAAAAGTCTTTTAGGAATTCCACCCTGGGTGGGTGCACTCTTAATAAAGCATCACTTGAGATAAACATGTTTGATCAGTTCAGACTCCCTAAATGGTTTTATCTAATTTTTTGCTTAAGGCCTAGAATACTACAATCTTCACACAATGGGCTAGTCAAAACAAAATGGTTAGAAAGGAGACTTACTTCCTTGGCATTTAATATTCTCTGGAAATTTAGAGCCTATCACAACAAACAATAGAGGAAATAATAGCAGATATTTAATATGTAGACATCAATTTCTGTGAGTTTTGCCTTTCATTCTGATTCAAAACTCCCTCTGGGATTTTTGCCTAGGTTGCATCTCAAATCATTTTAGATGAATCATGGATCCCTTCTGAATGTTACTCATTTGCAGTTCAAAGATGATGAGCTGCACATCAATCGTGACCAAGGATGTTAATTTCTTGCAATCTAGGATCTTTGTCTTTGCATACCTTACTGACACACAAAACTCATTCAGGATCTTAGTAGCTATAATCACAGCCTTGTTCTAAATCGAATATGTCACAAGGAAGAAAGTAAAGTAATATGGGTGGTTACAAAAAAAAATACATAATAGCAGCTATTCATGATAATAAGCAGTACTTGGAAAACAGATACCAACAGGTAATACTAAAAGGACTTTGAATAGCTTTGAGAATGATATCGAAATATTGGTCAGTGCAAGTAAACCATTTGATTAATAATTTGATTGTAAGTAGAAACAAATGCAAAATCTACATAAAATATGTTAACATTCTTATTGAACAAAATATGCGAAAGAATAAATTGTGTAATGGGCCCTTGTTTGAAACAATTGTAATATGTCAGTGGCACATGCTGATATAATTTTGTGGCTTTGTAATTCGGTGGGGAATGGACTTGTTCTCCACTTTGTACTCAATTCTACTCCTTTAGCATGATGTGGGAAAGAGGCCAGTTATGACAAGAGGTCAAGAAACACTCCAACAAACTTTGCAATGCTCCTGCAAGGGTCAATGTCAGGAGTCAAGTCCTGAGAAGCTGAATACAGTTCCTCAAAAATGCAACGATATTTGCACATAGTCAAGATCAACAAATGTAGCTTCAAATACAATACCGCACCAGTGGCACCACTAGCTTCCAGCAATCTCTATCAAGTTTGGCTATAATGGCCAAGGTTGGGGTGTGCACAGTATCTTTTCTAGATCACTCCAACATGGGTCTCAAGAAATTTTAACTTAAACCATTTGGTGATAAGGCCAATTATAAAAGTTTCAGAATGTGTCAAGTTCTGTGTTAAGATCAATCAGCCAGGTTTCTTTTAAAGGCAAAAACAAACAACTGGCTTATGCCCAAAAATAAACTTATTCAAACAAAGATGCAAAGATTATTGACAAACAATTTGGACTATGTATCTGATATATAACGCACATCTGAGGAAAAACGAAACAATGAAATGAAACTCTCTGCGGAGGTTTAACTGTAAAGTATACTTGCCAAATAATAATTAAACTCATGGAAAAAGATGTCACAGAATATCCCTAATAGTGTTCTGATTCGCAAGTTATTCTGAGATGCTGGCACTGGGGTGTCTTCCAGACTCAGTAATACTGAAGGATGTAATTGTAAAAGACATTACTGTCTTCAACATATATCAAGTTGCAGTGAACATATCAAGAGGAGGAAGTACCAGGCAATGAGTAACTATCACATATTTTAAAAAGTGTAACTGACTTGAAGAACCAACAAGAATAAACTTACCTATTTTCTTGTGTGATTATAAATCAGACCTACATATAAACATGAGCAATAAAGCATAATATGCCAAACAAAACTCTTGCTTTATAACCACTAGGCTAGCACAATTTTGGCAACTGCAAAGTGTTTGTGAGCCATTGTGATGACAGTCAATCCAATAATTAATCTAAATCTTTTGGAGGTTTTGTAAAAAGAGGACGCTGAGATAATTAAAACTGAGAGGAATGATTGTCCCACGTTGAAGCAACATAAAATGTTTTACTTCCTTATTGCTAGACACTTCAACTTCAGTGATAACTCCAACAGACATGGAAAATGTGTTGTTCGGAGAGCCTCAAATCAGTCTTCATGCATAATACTGGAACGGGGAACAACACATGATAATTTAACGTAATTTAGTTTGAGATGCAACTACATCCTCAGGAATTTGTAAAGAGCAGTACCCTCTCAATGAAATGAGATCCATGAGATTCCTTACATTAGAGTTTAACAAGGAGGCTGAAAACACAACATAATTATTCATAGTGTGGAGCTGGAGGAACACAGCAGACCAGGCAGCATCAGAGGAGCAGGAAAGCTAACGTTTCGAGTCGGGACCCTTCTTCAGAAATGGGTGAGGGGGGTGAAGGGAGCTCAGAAATAAATAGAGAGAGGAGGGGTGGAGCTGGGGA
>NC_063337.1:99201672-99233642 GCF_021869965.1 Rhincodon typus
GTTTCGGGCCTAGACCCTTCAAGGGTCTAGGCCCGAAACGTCAGCCTCTCTGCTCCTATGATGCTGCTTGGCCTGCTGTGTTCATCCAGCCCTGCACCTTGTTGTCTGGCATGGTACATTGACAAGTTCTGCCATGGTGTGCTAAATAGCTATTTACTCTTGTTATTCTCTTGTTAATCACGCAAGATCAATTCTTCGGGAAGCATGAGATGTAGATTAACATTCACGTGGAGAACACAAGTGAAAAATTGCACCAGTCACTGGTTGCAAAATATCCCAAAACCATTTTCAATCAATTACTTTGGATTTAATGACTATATTAGGTGAATGTATCATTATTTTTTACACAGCAAGATCCCATGGACATCAACTGAATGAATGGGTGCTTTGCGAAAGAACATTGATGAGCGCCTTGATGTAGTATTGTATAGATAGTCTTTTACTTCAGTGATTATCAATATTTTGCTGTAGCTTGTGCATGCAGTAGTAGGGGAGTTATACCTGGAGCTCTGCCTAATATTCATCCCTCAATTAGCATCACAAAAGTAGTTTCCCTGCTCATTATTACATTGTTTTTGTGGAAATTTGCTGTGGACAAATTAGCAGCCTCAATATCTGCATTAAAACAATGACTGCACTTGAAAATTATTGCTTTGTCTTTAAAATACTTTGGAACATCCTGTGGTCATGAAAAGTGCTCTATAGATACATCAATGATAGGCAAGTTGTTGGAGTGGATCCTGAGGGACAGGGTTTACATGGATTTGGAAAGGCAAGGACTGATTTGGGATAGTCAGCACGGCTTTGTGCATGGGAAATTGTGTCTCACTAACTTGATTGAAATTTTTGAAGAAGTTACGAAGAGGATTGATGAAAGCAGAACCATGGACATGACCTATGTGGATTTCAGTAAGGAGTTTGATAAGGTTCCACATAGTAGACTGGTTAGCAAGGTTAGATCACATGGACTATAGGCATGATGTGGAGGTGCTGGTGTTGGACTGGGTTGGACAAGTTCAAAAATCACACAACACCAGGTTATAGTCCAACAGGTTTATTTGAACAGACTAGCTTTCAAAGTGTTTCTCCTTCCTTAGGTGTAGGAATATAAGGAAAACTAGCCATTTGGATACAGAACTGGTTCGAATGTAGGAAAGAGAGGGTGGTGGTGGAATGTTGCTTTTCAGACTGGAGACCTGCGACCAGTAGTGTGGCACTAGGATTGGTGCTGGGTCCACTGCTTTTTGTCATTTATATAAATGATTTGGATGTGAACGTAGGATGTATGGTTAGTAAGTTTGCAGATGACACCAAAATTGATGGTGTAGTGAACCACCAAGAAGGTTATCTCAGAGTACAATGAGACCTTGATCAGATGGGCCAAAGGGCCAGGGAGTGGCAGATGAAATTTAATTTAAATAAATGTGAGTTGCTACACTCTGGAAAGGCAAATCAGGGCAAGACTTATACACTTAATGATAAGGTTTGGGAATGTTGTTGAACAAACAGACCTTGGAGTGCAAGTCCATAGTTCCTCGAAAGTAGAGTTGCAGGTAGACAGGATAGTGAAGAAGATATTTGGTATGCTTGCCTTTATCGGTTATTGCATTGAGTAGAGGAGTTAAGAAGTCATGTTGAGGCTATGAGGGACATTGGTTAGGACACTTTTGGAATACTGCATTCATTTCTGGTCTCCCTGCTATAGGAAGGATGTTGTGAATCTTGAAATGATTCAGAAATGAATTACAAGGATGTTGCCAGGGTTGGAGGTTTTGAGCTATAGGGAGAGGCTGAATAGGCTAGGGCTATATTCCCTGGAGCATTGGAGGCTGAGAGTGACCTTTTGGAAGTTTATAAAATCGTGTATGTCATGAATAGCCAAGGTCTTTTACCCAGGGTGGTAGGGTCCAAAACTAGAGGGCATAGGTTTCAGGTGAGAGGGGAAAGATTTAAAAGGACCTAAGGGGCAACTTTTTTCACACAGAGTGTGTTGTGTATATGGAATGAGCTGCCAGAGGAAGTGGTGAGGCTGGTACAATTACAACATTTAAAAGGCATCTGGATGGTTATATGAATAGGAATGATGTAGAGGGATATGGGCCAAATGCTGGCAAATGGGTTTAGATTATTTACGATATCTGGTCACCATGGACGAGTTGGACCGAAGGACCTGTTTCCATGCTGGACAGCTCTATGACTCTCAGTGTATTTCCTTTCATCATGAGATTTAAGGAGTGAATTTCTCTGGATTTCAGTATACTGTATAGTTCACAGGTAGTGCTGCAGGGGGAATATGCACAGTCAGTGGCATCTTAAATTATAAAAACGTTCGCAATCTCAATGAAGCCTCACGTTTGGTTCAATTACTTCTCCCTAGGAGGAAAGATTGAAAGGTAGTCAGATCTCATGGTTAGAGATGGTCATTTAGTTAAAGCACATGCAATGTGTTTGCTGCTGATGTATTTTGGACACGTAACATCAACGTAGCATAGTGCTGCACAGCAACATATACACCCCGTTGGCTGATGACAGCTGACAACTGTGACAATAGGCAAAACACAATGGTTATGAGTTATGAATGGTGCTGTAAAGAGAATAAAAGGCATGGCAGAGATACTGTGAGCATCTAAGTAGACAGAAAGTGAGTGAGTGCTAAGAGAGCAAGCGAGGAGCCCTAACATGCACGCTGGCCCAATCCAGTGAGTGATTGTCCTTGTTTGCAAAGTGTCCTGGCCACAAGAATACAATGAGAGGTGATGTTGCATCCCCATGCACGATCAGGGATGTGCCATGATGACACGGTGAGGCTGTGTCCTCCGCAGAGGTAGAGCACGAGATACATCTGGAGTTGTTGCTCTTTTCAGGCCAGAGACTGAGCAGTTGCTACTAGTGTCTGTAGAATACAAGAGAGAGAATGATTTGCCAGATAGAAGTGGAAGTTTGGGCATGTTAGGAATACCTTCAAAGCAATGACAATGCCAGAGCAGCACAGAGCTGAGCAATGAACCTTACAGGGTTGCTGGACACAGCATCAACGCATGAGTGATCTATTCCCACTAAGGCAAAGATCTGCCCTGTGTAAAGAGGGAAGAAATCGATGTTGGTCTCTGTATTACTTGTCTTGACTCTCTGTGCCCTTTTTGTGGAACCATTTCACCTGGAATGAAGTAGTGTTATGTAAAGGTAGTTTATAAGCATTGTGTTGAGACTAATGCATTAATTTCCACAAGATGCAATGTGCGATTCAAGAATCTTTTATGCAGCTTCTGGTCCCCATGTGTTAAAAGTTGCTTGAGTTTGGTTTATTCCATTTGTTTTGTTCTTTGTAGGTCTGTAGTCATTTGTAGGCCAAATGAGATAAGGATGGCTGATTTCCTTCCCTAAAGGACATTAATCAATCAGGTGGGCTTTTTCTTACTGCATTTGGCAGTGATTTTAAGATCACCCTTAGGCTTACTTTTTTTAATTATTTCAGATATTTTAAATTGAATTCACATTTCACTATTTGGGCAGCATGGTGGCTTAGTGCTTAGCACTGCTGTCTCACTGCGCCGGGAACACAGTTTCGATTATAATCGTGGGCGACTGTCTGTGTGGAATTTGCACATTTTCCCCCGGTCTGCGCTGGTTTCCTCCGGGTGCTCCGTTTTCCTCCCACAGTCCGAGGATGTGCAACTTAGGTAGATTAACCATGCGAAATTGCCCAATAATGCCTCAGGGATGTGCAGGATAGATGAGTTAGCCGTGGTAATGTAGGTTTAGAGAGAAGGGGGATGAGCTGGTTCTGGGTGGGACGCTCTTTGGAGGTTCGCTGTTGACTTGACAGGCTGATCGGCCTCTTTCCACACTATAGGGAATCTATGATCTGCCCTGGTGGGTTTCAACCCATTTCCCCTGAACATTAGCCTGGCGTTTAGGATCACTGGTCAAGTGACAGTCCACTGTAAGTAGGAACTATAATTGGTAACAAAAAATGCACTTTGTCAGTAACCCAATGAATACATTCCAGAATTTCATTTCCTTTAAACAAACTATACAAAGAAAGAATTAGGGTCCTCAAATTAAACTAAAATAGGAAAGTATTCAGAGATAACAAGGTGTAGTGTGAACTGAGCGTAGGTGTTCTGCAAAGCGGTCCCGAAGCCTCCGGTTCGCACTAAACAACTGCACCTCCCAGTTGCAAACCATTTCAACTCCCCCTCCCATTCCTCAGACGACATGTCCATCCTGGGCCTCCTGCAGTGCCACATCAATGCCACCCGAAGGTCGCAGGAACAGCAACTCATATTCCGTTTGGGAACCCTGCAGCCCAATGGTATCAATGTGGACTTCACAAGCTTCAAAATCTCCCGTCCCCCTACCGCATCCCAAAACCAGCCCAGCTCGTCCCCGCCTCCCTTCCTCCCTCCCCTTCCTCCCACCTATCCCCTCCTCCCACCTCAAGCCGCACCCCCATCTCCTACCTGCTAACCTCATCCCGCCCCCTTGACCTGTCCGTCCTCCCTGGACTGACCTATCTCCTCCCTAACTCCCCACCTACACTCACTTTTACTGGCTCCATCCCCGCCTCTTTGACCTGTCTGTCTCCTCTCCACCTATCTTCTCCTCTATCCATCTTCTATCCATCTCCCCCTCTCTCCCTACTTATTTCAGAACCCTCTTCCCCTCCCCCATTTCTGAAGAAGGATCTAGGCCCGAAACATCAGCCTTCCTGCTCCTCTGATGCTGCTTGGTCTGCTGTGTTCATCCAGCTCTACACCTTGTTATCTCAGATTCTCCAGCATCTGCAGTTCCTACTATCTAGGAAAGTATTCATTCAGGTTCTCTCAAGTTACGTGAATAGGAAAGGCTTAGATTGATATGTCACAAGTGCTGGCAAATGGGATTAGATCAGTTTGGGATACCTGCTTGGCACTTTTCTGTATAAAAGTGTATATTTTTGATGTGATATTTAAAGAAATTATTCTCAGAACTGGAGTCAGGGTGTATGTCTTCTCTGTAGCAATTTGCAATTAATGGTAATTTAAACTAATCAAATGTTTGTTAGAATCACCTTTGACCAGTTGCCACTTAATTGCTCCAACTGAGAAACTCACACTTCGGGACCAAATGATTACTCTTATACAGACACAAATACAAGGTCAGGCAGCATCTGTGGAGGAGATACTGTTGACAAATTCTGTTTGGACACTTGCTCAAACATTCCCCTTGCTGAGAAGGGAACTAAATATAAAAGCTTGAGATATTGGTGCACAGATGCTGTCTGACTTGCTGAGCATTCCCAACATCCCTTTGATTTTTCTGAAGTCTTCTAACAGTCTTTTCTGATAACTTTTGATATCCAACCTTGTTAACTACATTTGATAGATGTTTTAGGGTTAAATTAGAATGTGTTTAGCATGTTGAGATAAATAATTTAAATAACTATAATTCCTTTAGATAAGTGTTTGGAAATATAATTGGAAGTTAGCCTTTTTTGTTAGAGAGTGTAAATCTCTGAAAAGGTGCAATCAATATGATCTGTGTTGCCTTTTTCATTTCAAATATAGCTGGGAACAACTGAGAATGGAATGAAAGAATAGTATTTAAAAAGCTTGCAGTGAGGGAGAGATATCTAATTTTCCCTTTGGCTTTGACATATGGATGGCCGTGTCAGGATCTTCTGGAATACTGTATCCAGTTCTGGTCACCCTATTATAGGAAGGATATTATTAAGCTAGACAGGGTTCAGAAGAGATTTACCAGGAATGTTACTAGATATGGAATGTTTGAGTTAGAAAGAAAGTCTGGATAGGCTGGAACTTCTTTCACTGGAGCTTAGGAGGTGGCGAGGTGACCTCAGAGGTTTATAAGATCGTTATGGATATTGACAAAGTTAATGGTAGGTGTCTTACCCGCGCATGGGGGATTTCAAGACTAGGGGGTGTATTTTTCAGTGAGATGAGAGAGATTTAAAAAGGACATGAGGGGCAAATTCTTAAAAAGAGGGTAATTTGTGTGTGGAACGGACTTCCAGAGGAAGTGGTGGGTGCAAGCACAGTTACAGTTAAAAGTCACTTAGATAAGTACATGAATAGGAAAGGTTTGGAGGGATTTGGGTCAGGAGCAGGCAGGTGGGACGAGTTTAGTTCAGAATTATGTTTGACCTGCACTGGTTGGACCGAAGGGTGTGTTTTTGTTCCGTATGACTCTGATTCCATGACTCTATGACTGTATTACTCTATAATTCATGGCTTACTTGCCACACCCACCATAAGGATTAAGATCCTTGGTTGATTCTAGCAGATCAAATGGTATAGGAACAGGCAACTGTTGCAGGACTAACCATCTTTCTTTGTGCAAAAGTATAACCATAATCTGGACAATTTTATACACAGGACAAGGCTCTGGCAGTCTGTGCCTTCCAGACCTGGACCTGGGAAGCACATAGCAACTTTGGGAGGTTCATATAATAGAATCCCTACAGTGTGGAAACAGTCCCTTTGGCCCAAAGAGGCCATACTGACTCTCCGAGCATCCCATCCAGACCCATCCTACTGCCCTTTCTCTGTAACCCACCTAATCTACACATCCCTGAACACTGTGGATGATTTAGCATGGCAAATTCACCTAGCCTGCACATCTTTGGGCTGTGGGCGGAAACCAGAGCATCCAGCAGAAACCTACACAGACACGGGGAGATTGTGCAAACTCCACACAGACAGTCACCCAAGGCTGGAATCAAACCCAGGTCCCTAGTGCTGTGACGCAGCAGTGCTAACCACTGAGCCACCATGCTAGTTTAACTAGTATTCTGATCTTCCTTGGCTAATTGAGCACTTCCACTCTGTTTGTATTATTTTGCTGCTTTTGTCAATTGGCTTGTGCCTCGCAATGTTGACCTCAACTTTTCGACCTTTAACCCCATTGAATAATATCAAGGCTAGTGATGATGGAGAGTAAATAATGTAGTGTCTAGATTGGTTTCATAAGACTTGTATCAGTGCCTGACATGCATTGTCTTAACACGTTTGCTTAAACAAATGCATCTGGCAAGGAAATAAAGACAGCCCATGCAATAGTCATCTCTGAACTTATTTCATAGTCAAATTTAACCTCATTAAAGTTCCGGCCTGAACTTACCCCTCATTTTAAGTCAAAGCCAATATTGTCTAACCAATCAGCTTCCACCAACACGACATTGGAGTAAATGTCAAACAGAAGGGAAGTCCTGATGCAATGTTGGGATGCATACTGGGTACACAAATGCATGAGCCTAGATCAGTAATAAGCACCAAGGTAGCGAAATGAATCTTTTCAGCCCTGCTGAAATAACACACCACAATTGAATTTCTTGTCAAGCTGGCATTAATAATAGACAGTGATGAGTGAATCTGAAGAAGCAGGAATTGAATCACAATGTTACCATCACATCCATGACTTCCTTTAGGCTTTTATTTTCTGTAGAATTTTGAAACAAATGAGTGATTTGCTACACCATTTCAAAATGTGGTCATGAATTAACCATATTGTATGGATCTGGAGTCACATATAGGCTAGACCAGGTGAAGATGACAGATTTTCTTTACTAAAAAGACATTGGTGAACCAGAGATAGTAGGAACTGCAGATGCTGGAGAATCCGAGACAACAAGGTGCAGGGCTGGATGAACACAGCAGGCCAAGCAGCATCATAGGAGCAGAAAGGAAGGGTTTATGTTGGTCAATTTCAGACTAGTGCTGATTAAGGTGAGTACTCTACCAATGAACTGAAACTGACATCTTTGCTCGATCTTTGGAGGTCGTTTTGATTGTCGTGTCTAAAAAATTCAAAATGAATCGAAATCCTGTGCCAATTTAACTCAAAAATCCTGGATTAGTAAACAAACCACAGTATGCCTAGACTGAGATGAAGTTTGTGTAAACTGTATTTAACACAGTGGTAGTGTGAAGTTTATGTTATATCCAGAGTTTGCAAAAACTAAGGAAAATTAAAGGTGTGCATTACAATAGTGGCCCAACATGAAGAGCTCTTTTGAAAACGCTCAAAAGTTATGAAAATAATTTTGTTTTTATGATATATCATATCTCTGTGATGTTTAAGTTAGTAATAAATAGAAAATGGAGCAATAAGATGTTGTTGGCTGATGTTTAGAACAATGAAAAGCTTGGCATGCTTTAATTGGGGTACGTCAGAACTGCCATCAAGCATAATACCTCCTCAGATCTTCAGACGTAACATCGTCATTATGCGAGGTGCCAAAACCTACCTTGAGAATTGGAACAATTATAATCCCAAATGATGTGCCAAATAAGGTGAGGCCAGCTCTGTCTGCAGCCATCGACATGTACTAGCAGGTGAGCAAAGAGCTCCTCCTGTACTTCACTACTTGTGTCTCATCTTTTCAGAGTTCCCCTCTCGTTTCCAGCTTGTCAAACCAGGATTTCTTTTGAAGCCTCCATAATACTGTAGAAATAAAAGAAAAAGTGATATGATGGAAAAATAGTAAATTACTTTAAGATTCAGGCCGATGAGTTCACAATTAAGTACACAGTATCATTCCTGTGCACCGTCAAAATTATTTATCATGTGGCTGCTATAAGCAATAATAACTGACTTTAGCTACAGTGTAAAAAGGTTTTTAAAAATAATGTTTATGATGAAAACAACATTTTTACAAAACTTCAATGATAAAATCAAACTCCCATCTGCTACAAACAAAAGATTCCATAACATCTATCAATATAAAGGCAACATAGACTGATAATTCCCTGGGCTGCTCTGTAATTTTTTTTTTCATCCAGGATATGGGTGTCACTGGCTAGGCCAGCATTTATCGTCCATCCCTAATTGCTCAGAGACCAGTAAAGAGTCAATCACATTGCTGTGGGTCTGGAGTCACATGTAGGCCAGACCAGGGAGGGGTGGCAGTTTCCTTCCCTAAAGGACATCAGTGAATTCATAGCCAATGATCAACAATGGATTCATGATCATCATTCGGCCCATAATTCCTGATTTTTATTGAAACCACATTCCACTATCTGCTATGACAGGATTCGAACCCGGGTCCCCAGAACATTGCCTGGTCTCTGGATCACCTCCCCTTTCAGCAGATGCACTTTGGAACAGCTTGGAGACAATTCCAGGTGGTAGGTATGTCCACTTACCCCTTGCTCAGCTGAATATCCCACATCAAATCAAATAGCAATGCATTCCAGATGAGAAAAATCAGAAAATGTCCTTGTCACATGGACAAATTATTTGAGAAAATTAGAAAAACGATTTAACAATTGCCATTTTTAAACAAGGAAGCATTTCCTCAAATTCAGTAGTTGTGTATTGTATAATTTAGCTGAAATTTTAATTGTCACTGCGCATGAACATTAATTAAGACAGGATTTTTAATCTCCAAGGGTCCGTGGATTCTGGATAAAAATGAAGTTGAATATTTTTACATAATTAGATCCAACACAACCTGCCCATTTTAATGGGAGCTGATCAGGAGGCATGCGACCAACCAGTCTCATGAAGCGAATAGATGTCTAAGATCTTTTAAGGAGCGTGAACTATTTTATAAATTTCATTTGAAGATTTTTTTTATTCTTTCTTTATTCTTTTCAATGTCAAAAAATCTTTTTAAAAGGTTTACCATGTAAAGGAAGTTTCATTTCTCTGCCTATCTTAGTTCTATTTGTTTTTGACGTGAGTGTTTGATCTTGATATCTAATAGTATTCAATCAAATATTTCAGGCTTAATTATTCCAGTATCTGTCATAAATCAGTTAACACTTTCACATTTAAGTGTGATGGAGCCAAAAGAACTGCAGATGCTGTAAATCAGAAACAAAAACAAAACAGAGGTTGCTGGAAAAGCTCAGCCAGTCTGGCAGCATCTATGAAGAGAAATCAGAGTTAATGTTTCAGGCCCAGTGACCCTTTCTCAGAAGCGCGATGGAGCCACATCTCTTTTTAGGTCTTCTTTTGTGTGATCAATAATGTTGGGCATGGATGGGATGAATAGACAAAATCTTTTTACCAGAGGGTAGGGGAGACAAAAACGAGTGGGCATAGGTCTAAAGTGAGAAGGGAAAGATCTAAAAGGGACATAAGAAGCAACTTTTTCACACAGAAGGTAGTATGTATATGGATGAGCTGCCAAAGGGGCTTGTGGAAGCGGATACAATTACAACATTTCAATGGTATCTGGATAGGTACATGAATACGAAGGGTTCAGAGGGATATAGGCTGAATGTTGGCAAATGGGACTAGATCAGTTTGGGATATCAGGTTGGTGTGGACAAATTGGACCGAAGTTTCTGTTTTCATGCTGTACAATTCTATAAGAACATAAGAACATAAGAACTAGGAGCAGAAGTAGGCCATCCCGCCCTTTGAGCCTGCCCCGCCATTTAATAAGATCATGGCTGATCTTTTTGAGACTCAGCTCCACTTACCCCCCCCACTCACCATAACCCTTAATTCCTTTACTGTTCAAAAATTTATCTAGCCTTGCCTTAAAAACATTCAGAGAGGTAGCTTCAACCACTTCACTGGGCAGGGAATTTCACAGATTTACAACCCTTTGGGTGAAGAAGTTCCTCCTGACCTCAGTCCTATATCTGCTTCCCTTTATTTTGAGGCGATGCCCTCTAGTCCTAGTTTCACCTGCTGGCAGAAACAACCTCCCTGCTTCCACTTTATCTATTCTCTTCATAATCTTATATGTTTCTATAAGATCTCCCCTCATTCTTCTGAATTCCAATGAGTATAATCCCCGTCTACTCAGTCTCTCCTCATAATCCAACCCTCTCAACTATGGAATCAACCGAGTGAATCTCCTCTGCACCCCCTCCAGTGCTAGTATATCTATTCTCAAGTAAGGAGACCAAAACTGCACACAGTACTCCAGGTGTGGCCTCACCAGGACCCTATACAGCTGCAGCATAGCCTCCCTGTTTTTAAACTCCATCCCTCTAGCAATGGCAGACAAAATTCCATTTGCCTTTTTAATTACCTGCTGCACCTGCAATCCCACCTTCAGTGATTCATGCAGAAGGACACCCAAGTCCCTCTGCACAACAGCATGCTGCAATTTTTTACCATTTAAAACATAGTCCATTTTGCTGTTATTCCTACCAAAATGGATGACCTCACACTTATCAACATTGTACTCCATCTGCCAGACCTTTGCCCACTCACTTAGACTATCTATATCCCTCTGCAGACTTTCAGTGTCTTCTGCACACTTTGCTCTACCACTCATCTTAGTGTCATCTGCAAATTTTGACACACCACACTTAGTGCCCAACTCCAAATCATCTATGTCTCTATTGTTTATGCCTTTTTCTTTTGTCTGTGCTCAGTACTAGTTTAACAAATGAGTTAATAGTATATGTATGCCCTATCTAATCAGTTGTAATTATTTCTCAATTAAACCTATATTTCTAATTAGGCATTGTTATAAAATGCCTCATTTGAACTCAATCCTTATTTTTAGATATGGTCTTAAACATTCCTGACCCTCAGAAGGTCTGGCAAAAAAAAAACTTGCTATGTAATACATTGCTTGTGAATCAGGAGTAGAATTGTTTCCTTCAAGAAGAATATTCTTGGGCTTCAACATGTCCAGGCGGCTTCTCACAATTAGCCAATGAGGTATAATTCTTCCCACTGACTGTGATGACCAAATCCCTCCATATCCATATCCAATTCAACTGTGCGTGATGTCTGATCCCACCAGTAATGTTTGTTTCATCTTCAATACCACAGTGCAATTTTCACCCACGCCCCAGCGATACCCAATTCAACCTCCCCAAAATAGGTGAGTCCCCCCCCCGACAGAATAATGGATGTTTTGTTGCAGTGTCAACACCACCTGGCATCAGTCCTGGCTGCTCTCTGGTTGGTCAGCTCACAGCGTTTAGTTGGGAAACTTGTCTTAAGGAAAAAAATACATCTTTGCTTTAAAGTCCGCCTGATGTGTGGGAAATCCAGGATCGTCCATGTCCAGTCAGAAAATTACCTCAGTCCCATCCCCGAACCCCAACTCACCCTCCAAAGACCCAGTAAATATTTTGCCCTTAATCTTCCACAGTCTCTCTTTAGTTCATTCCTCATCAGTTAGTGATTTTATTAGATAAAAATAATATTACGTTGTTCTTGTTGTAAGTGCATTAGGTGATGTTTTCTAAAGATAAACCTTCCTGGTTTTAATTCACTGATGCAGACAATTGTAAACAACACTTAAGGTGCTTAATGTAAACTTCTATTCTGTAAACTTCTGAGGTTTCAGATTTCCTTTGCAATCACAAATTTGATTCAAATAGTAGAGAATTGCTGCTTTCCTGTTTCTATTTTTTAAATATAAATAAAACATTCCAGGTATTTCACAGATGGAGGCAGGCAAACTTAACAAGGCCAGATGAGGATCAATGACTGGAAGCTTGATTAGAAAGGTAGAAATGTTTTTAAAAAGTTTTGAGATGGACATATAAACTATTGATCTTGCTGTTAGTGCTTAAAGTTATGTTGGCAAAGTAAGAGTAAATCCAAGCAAGTCCTGAGTCATTTTCATCTGAACTATTTCCTGGTCTTAAGGGACTATATTTTCATATGAATCCATGAAAATGCATAAAACAGAACATACTTGAATAGATTGAGAGAAGTGTTTTGTAGATTGACATTTATGTTTATCAAATGTTGTATTAATTTGGCAAATACATTAATCATATAATAATGCTGAAGGCAGGAACATTAAATTAAGGCTGAACTGACAATGGAGGAAAATTGAAGGGAGGGAAGGGGGTGAAGTCAAATCAACAATTGGGACTATGCATGGATCAAAGAAAAATATATAACAAATTGAGGCAGTGTTGAGAGTGATGCATAATCATTTGAAAGTGGCTCAAGACGGTTTTGGTGCCACCTGTTTTTGTTCTAGGTATGATCCAAACCAATGGAGAATTTATGCGCTGACACTCACTGATGAGAGTTTTGCAAGGGCTCCCTGATGCCATACTTGGTCAAAGCTTGCAGTCAAAGTCACGTCACCTCTGGAATTTAGCTCTTTTGTCCATAGTCGGATGAAGTCTGTAATGAGGTCGAGCAGAGTGGCCCTAGTGGAACCCAAACTGTGAGTCAGTAAGTGGGTTATTGCTAAGGCAAGTGCTGCTTGACAATTCTGTCAATGATCCCTTCCACCACTTTGCTGATGATCAAATGGGGACTAAAGGGGCAACAGTTGGTTGGGTTGAATTTATCCTGCTTTTTGTTTGCGGGACGTACCTGAGCAATTTTGCACAGTGTCAATTAAATGCCAGTGTTTAGCACTACCGGAACAGCTTGGCTAGGGGTGCATCTAGTTCTGGAGCACAAGTTTTCAGTCCTTTTGTTTAAATATTGCTTGTGACTAGAGCCTTCACAGTATCCAATGCCTTCAGCCATTCCTTGATGTTTCATGGAGTGAATCAAATTGGCTGAGTTCTGGCATCTGTGATGCTGGGGACCTCAGGAGGAGGATTCAGCTGTTCTAATCAAATTCAGTAAATTGCCTCTTTCAGACACATGGAGGGAATTTCCTAAAGCAGGAAAAAAATCACTTCCTCACTGTGCTGTTTTCTGCAGATTTTCAATGTAGCAACTTGCAAAGTGAGCAGTATCAGAGGGAAATAAAATATTTGTTAAAACCATGCAATTTTCAATAATTGCAACCAAAACTGGAAGCCTACCAAATGTCAGGAAGCCACAATTAACCCCTAGAAAGTGAAATTTCTGAGTCATGTTCAAAAGGTTTGAAGGATCTGATCATATTCATATGTTTAAAATCATACCATGAAATCATAATGATTTAAATGTCAGCTATATGTTAAAATGCAAGCAGCACAATCTCAAAATTAAGGGTCACTACTTCAAGACAGCAATGAGGTGGGATTGGTTTTCTCAGAGTATTGTGCATCTTGAGAATTCTGCCTTCGAAGGCAATGGAGACAGAGTCATTAAATATTTTTATGAACAGAAGTGGATAAATTCTTGTTAGCTGGGGGAATCACAGGTTGTCGTCGGTAGATGGGAAGGTGGAGTTTGAAAGACAAACAGACCAATCATGATCTGCATGAATGGTGGGGCAGTGTCAAGGGGTGGTTTATCTTTCAATTGATTTCGTATGTTCTTATCCTATATCCCTGAACCTCCATGTTTACTCATTTCCAGTGCACCTCTATATCTCCGTGGCTCCCTTATCCTCATGTCCCTTCATAGCCCAGGGTCCCTCATAATTACGTCCATATTCCATGCCACCTCCATTCCCCCCCATCCCCACTAATCATATACCTGGACAGAACTTATGAGGCCTAAAGTAACACTGGGGAATCTTTGAATTGCTCATGAAATTGGTAGGAGTGAGAGGTGAGTGCTAAATATCTGAATGAACAAAACTGGACCAGCGAACTGATGTGGATATTGTCATTACCTGACCACGTCCTTTCATGCCTCAGGCATGTTTTGAGGGGTAGTATTCCCCACTCCAGTCTGCCCCTGTGAACCTGTGACAAAAGTAGTGCGGTCAGGAACTGTCAGACAGGAGACAAGATTGCAGCATCTGAAATGACTCAGCCCTTGATTCCCATGATTTGTGGCTCTGCTTGTGGGTTTCCTTCATTTCAGTTCACTCGGACAACGAAGGCCATCAATTTAACTGGGACGATGTGACCATCCTAGCTCAAGCCAACCATAGATACACACGGGAATTCCTAGAGGCCTGGTTCTCCACCCATAATGCAATCAATAAACATGTGGAATTAGACCCCATATCCAAATCCTTGCAAAAAAGAACCGGAAATGACACAAAACACCCAACAGACCGGATCATATAAATACTTAAGCAGAATAGAACAACATCGCTTCATCAGAGGCAGCACTGATGATGTTACCTAGCATGGTGACAAACTGTCTCAACTATAACCAGCCAGCTCGGCGAGCAAGTCAACAACATAATCAGCACAGTAATTGTTTAACTTGATTTTGCTGATGGTGCAATCAAAGCTATCATGTTTGTGTCACCAAAAATCTAGACAATTAGTAATTGCTTCCTTCATTCAGTTCATTTCAAGCAGATCAGGGAACACTGTGAAACCAAGCACAGTTATGCCTTGAGAATGACTCCATTTCAAATATACTTCATTGGCTTTAGAGGACTTTGAAGGCATATTGAGCAGATGAAAAGTTCTATACAAGTGGGTCCCCATCCTTCCTTCCTCCATCCTTCATTTCCTCTCTCCTTTCTTTCTTTTCTCACTCCCATCATTCCTTTTTTGATGAACAAGATTCTTACCAGTTATTGCCAATCATTTAAAACATGAATGAAATGGACAGATGTAAAGCCAATAGCCTAATCTCTCTAAAAAGCAGACTAAATCAGACAGTTCTCATCAAACTTTCAGGCCAATTCCCTCCAATAGATTTAGTGTCATAAGCACAATCACAATTACATCTATGGACTTTACACAAACCAGTGCAGTTGTGCTGGAAAAGCTAGTTAAAATATCCATAAATATAGTTTAAAAAAGAGCTGTTTATTGGTACAGTGGTGCATTCCACTATTTCTTAAAAAGTTGATCTTCCCTATTATTTCCTGCAACATCTGATTTTTAAGGTGTTCGTATCAGTTTGCTAAATATTTCATTAGATTTCTGTGAGCCAGGGAGCGAATATCTGTTTTCAGAATGCCTTTGCAACAGCAAGGTGCCTTGGATGCAGTCTGATGTTTGGATTAGTGTCCAGACATCTTTTGCATTTACTGCTGAAGGCTTGTGAGATGAGGCTACAGCATGAAATCTATGTTAGAAGAGAGGCCGAGAGATGAGTGGCAATGAATTTGAGGACTGGAGTTGTATCACCACATTTGTAATAATTTTAATGTGTGACAGGTTCACATCAGATTTTACTTGAACAGAAATAAATTTTCATGAGAAATGATCTCATATTCTTTGATCTGCCCACAGAATGACTTCATGTTTCAATAACATAATTGTCAGTGTCAGTTATCACACTCTCAGCTCCAGTTCCTTGAGCACAGAAGTTAGGATGGCACTCCAGTACAATTTTGAGGGAGTGCTGCATGTCGAGTGTTGTCAAAAATGTTGTAAAAAATTCCATTGCACTATCTTGAACAACAGGGGGAGTTCCTCCCAGTATTCTGGCCAATATTTATCTCTTTACTATAATTACTAAGACAAATTATGTGGTCATTATTACAGTGGTGTTTGTGAGATCTTACTGTGAAAATTGGATGTTGTGTATTCATCATTAGAAGAGTGACTCCATTTCAAATATACTTCATTGGCTTTAGAGGACTTTGAAGGAATATTGAGCTGATGAAAAGTTCTATACAAGTGGGTCCCCTTCCTGCCTTTCTCCATCCTTAATTTCCTCTCTCCTTTCTTTCTTTTCTCACTCCCATCATTCCTTTTTTGATGAACAGGATTCTTACCAGTTATTGCCAATCATTTAAAACGCCAATGAAATGGACAGATGTAAATCCAATAGCCTAATCTCTGAAATTCAGAACTCAAATGTTAAATCTCATTCTTACCTCATGTGTTCTGACATATACAAACCCTTTCATCAGATTGCTACTTGTTTGGAGCTGATTGCATTGGTGCCTAATCAATAGTTCACACTCTATCAGATTGCCTATTGAGGATTTTATTAAATGATTAATTAGATTAACTCAGAGTGCAATCAACCACATAAATATCTTTAGAAAGGAATTCATATAAATCCCTTTGTAAACATGAACAAACAGGAATTATCTCACCAAATATATAATTCCACACAACTTGAAATTAACCATAAGGGCTTTTGTTGTGTAACGGTAGTGTCCCTGTTTCTGGTCCAGATGATCTAGGTTCAAGTCATACACTGGAGCTCTGTCGTAACATATCTGTACAGGTTTGTTAAGAATGATGATAACAGTCCAGGAAATGGTAATGAGTTGATGTAAAATAGCAAAAAATAAATACAAACTTAAATCCACTCAATTTCAGAAAATAAATCGAGGCATTGACTTTCAATACTTTACTTGTGTTTATGTATCTTTTGTGCAATCAATTCCAGGCATCCGCCTTTCATTTCTCAAAGGTCATGCAGTATCTATAGAGAGAAACAGAGCTAATATTTCAGTTTGGTGACCTGTCATCAGAGCAGTGGTCTGTTACCTCACCTGGTGATTGCTTCCAGCATTTTTTTTTGCTTTTCATTCACATTTCCAGCATCTGCAACATTTTGCTTTTGTACCCACCTTTCTACAGATGATGAACTTCACTTATGCCACAAAATTACATCTGTTAGTGTGAATCCTATGAAAACAAGCAAGACAGTTTCACTGATTCTACATTTCGTTGTATTCCGATCTTCCCTATTGCAGGACTTGTTTGAAATTCACTGCAATTACAACAGCAATTACGTCCTTCTCTTGATTAACTCCATCAAATTTGTATTGTATACATGACACTGATCAAATACCAGTACCCTGTATTATAGTAGTCAGGTACAATGTTGATTCATAGATCATGATAACAATATGTAATGTGAAGGTTCCAGGGCTTTATTTAATTGATATCTATTGGCGTTGACATCTAAGGAGCACTTACTATTCAGCAATTGTTATCCAGTGCATGGTTAATCATGTTTTGAGTGATAAGGTGAAGAAGCTGTCAGCGCTACAACAATAAGCACATTAATTGCATCAAATAATTTGGGACACAATTCTTGTCATCAATTTTGCTGGCCACTTAGTACCAATTGCAAAATTACATCTTAGATTGAAGTGTATTTTTAGCTATGTCATCTCTGCTCACATTTTCCAATGAAAAGAAACAATGCAATGTTAAATGATCAACACGTGCCAAAGAAAATTAATCCAGTTCAACGGTTAGAAGGCTATCATTCCAAAATTAGTTATTCTGCCTTGTTCAGATTTTTCTCTTGACTGGTGGTCTAAATTACAATTCCAATATACAATCTTCCCATCCTTAACTTGGGCCCTAGTTTTACAGGTTGGAGGGTAAGTGTAACAAGGACACAACAAGAGCAGTAAAGGACATAGCAGTCATGTCAATCTTAATAACAGGGCTTTATTTAAATATAACATTCCAGAGTCCTTTCTGACATCTGACCAAGTTCATAACTGTGTACGATGGGAAGGCATCCAGGTTGCTGATTAGAGGGGTTAATGCTGGGGAATCTTTCATGGCCACAAATTGGGTATTGCCATTGGACAGGGAGACGTAAGGGCTCCTTGAGGGGTTTGGGGCAGGATTTGGAGGGGAGTGGGGGTGGGGTTTGGAAGGGTAGTCCTTCTTCCTGGTCCCCAATCATTTTAAGACAAAAAAATTCTGACCAGTTGGCTCTTCTTCTCATTGTTCTGCCGCACAGACTAGGAATGCAGGTAACTCCAGTCATAAATTATATAGTTAACTCTCAATCTCCTCGGGACAGCCAGGAATTGATGGCATTGTCCATATCATGAATAAAAAAGAGTTTCTCTAACCATTCCTCACAGTTGTACACTTGATGATAGTCCATTACACTCTGTACTCTTCCTAGTCTCTTTCCGTTACGGCTCAGTGACCAAAACTAAACTCTTTTAATATAGTTGGGTATAATCAGTGGATTATGAAGGCTTAAGACAATTTCTGTGAACTTTCAAGGGTCACCTGTACCTTAGTTCATTTGCCACTCACCTATAATGTCCCAAAAGAACTCTACCTTGAGGATCAGGGTCCACTCCAAGGATGTGAACACGCTGACACCCCTGCCCTAACCTGACTGAGTATTGTAATGTTGAAGATGTGACCATTTCGATGAGTTGTTAAACTAAGGCCCCAACTGCTCTATTAGCTGAATGTGAAAGGCCCCACTGTATGGAGATGACCAGTATAGTTATTCATGGAATTCTGGCCAATACTTATCCCTCAATATATAACACAGAGAACATTACATTGCCTTTGTAAGAGTCTGCTATTTGCTTATTGGTTGTAATCTTTCCAACATTACTAGAGTGACAGAGTTTCAAAGATATTTGAATGGCTACAAAACACTTTTGAGATCATGAGATCTTAACGAATGCTAGACTTTAATTTTGACGGATTCAATGAAAATTCTAATATAGCTTCTACAAACTCATAAGGAATATTCCGCCATGGAGCATGATTCATATCTTAGCGGGCCACTCAGAAGGTAGTAGCTTTTAGAAAATCACTGGACAGAAAGTCATGGGCTACATAACAAATGGCATGATCGTCCAGTTAACAACCAAACTGACAATTCTATGATAAAGAGATAACAAGGTGTAGAGCTGGATGAACACAGCAGGCCAAGCAGCATCAGAGGAGCAGGAAGGCTGATGTTTCGGGCCCAGACCCTTCTTCTGAAATGGGGGAGGGGAAGGGGGTTCTGAAATAAATAGGGAGAGAGGGGGAGGCGGATAGAAGATGGATAGAGGAGAGGATAGGTGGAGAGGATACAGACAGGTTAAAGAGGCGGGGATGGAGCCAGTAAAGGTGAGTGTAGGTGGGGAGTTAGGGAGGGGATAGGTCAGTCCAGGGAGGACAGACAGGTCAAGGGGGTGGGATGAGGTTGGTAGGTAGGAGATGGGAGTGGGGCTTGAGATGGGAGAAGGGGATAGGTGGGAGGAAGGACAGGTTAGGGAGGTGGGGATGAGCTGGGCTGGTTTTGGGATGCGGTAGGGGGAGGGGAGATCTCCTACCCACTAACCTCAGAACCCCCTTCCCCTCCCCCATTTCTGAAGAAGGGTCTAGGCCCGAAACGTCAGCCTTCCTGCTCCTCTGATGCTGCTTGGCCTGCTGTGTTTATCCAGCTCTACACCTTGTTATCTCAGATTCTCCAGCATCTGCAGTTCCTACTATCTCTGTGACAATTCTATGAATTTGAGTTATATCTTCCAATCTTGTGTTTTCATGCAGTTAGGAGAGTATTGGACAAACCAAATATATGTCATGTACAGTCTTGATAGACTATAATCTTTTAAAGAATGGAATATATTGAAAAATGAAGGGAACAAAATAAATAGTAAGGTTCCAGTGTTGAAGTGACTTACCAAAAAACAAAATGCTGTTGTAGAACAGCCTACAGCTTGTACTTTACAAGACCAAGAAAAGTTCCATCCAGATATTAGTACTACTTTGGGTTCACCAAATCTCATTAAAGCCCTTTCTCCTTTGCAAGGGGTTCCAATTTTTCACTTCATTTCTTCACACAATTTTTCACATTCCTAGATGAATTGAGAACCAGAGAACATTTTTAAACTCCATCCATCTCTATGACAACTTAGCCTACTCTGGACCTCTTAACCTGACCTCTAGCATTTTCTGAATGCTTTTACGTTATTTTAGCTCTAACGCTCCGCAAGCCCCATCCTCACCCCTCACTGCCGAGACTGCAAGATTTCTAGATTTCATTTCTCTAATTTAGTCAGCTATCTGCTGTTTTACAACTCTATCTCCATTAAACAAACATGGGTCACTTTCTGAATGACTACTTGTTTTTGGCGTTCTGGCAATCACTAAAGTGGAGCATTTTAATGATCTAATCTTTCTAGCTGTTTATCCCTTAAAGCAATATGGCCCAGCCTTTTAAGTACGCTTGACTTAAGTTGTGTTTATTCCATTTTATAATTCTAAACTGAAATTACTGCAATTCAAACAAATGAACCATGAACTGTGCATTGATAATACCTCACCGAAGCAAAAATTGACAAGGCAGACACTGCAGGGTGAATTAAGATAGTGTGGTAGCACGGATGTTCAAGTGGTCAGTCCAACAGGGAATCCTATTACTACAGAAATGTTTCAAGGACAGCTTACAGGATTTACTCCCTCTTGTCTGTGGAAGGTGCCACTGATTGTAAGGCTGTAAGGAAAGGTTATCTTTAGTGTGTCACAGTTAGTGTTGGAGACTTATCGAGTGAAATTCCATACCTTCAGAAAACAGTGTAGCAAGATGGAATGTTAATATATACAATAAGGTCTGCACCACCCCACCCCATCTCACTGCTCCCACCTCCCCACGCCACCACCCATCGCCCCACCCTTCCAAATTGGGCATCTTTTTCTCACTGCTGAGAATCTCATCTTTTTATTGTCACCACATTCTCCCAACTTACTCACCATTGCTCATGTTCTGATGTGAAGAAAATCCTATCAGAAGGTCATTACTCCAGGTGGGACCTGACCAATGACCTTCTCTTGTATTCTAGCCCTCTTGAAATAAATATCAACATTTCATTCGGCCTTTTGAAAATTTTTGTTTCCCTTTGCTAAGTTTTAATGATTTGTGTGCTTAGGCTACCGAATCTCGATCACTCTACAGTTTTTTTTCTGACCTGCCAAAGAACAAAAATAACAGTGCAGCACAGGTACAGGCCATGCGGTCCACCAAGACTGCACCAACACATGATGCCCTTTAAACTAAAAACGTTTTACCTCTGCAATGTCTGTATCCTTCTATTCCCTGCCTATTCATATACATCAAGATGCCTCGTAAATGTTGCTATTGTATTTGCTTCTACCACTTCCTCTGGCAGTGCATTCCAGGCACTTATCACCCTCTGTGAAAAAAAACCCCTCCCTCTCATATCTCTTTTAAACTTAGTTCCTTTTTATCTTAAACCTATGCCCCCTACTAATTGATATTGCTACCCTGGGAAAAAAAAACACTCCAACTATTCCTTCTATCCATGCCTCCATTAAAGTTGTAAACTTCTATCGAGTTGCCTTTTAGCCTCTGCCATTCAAGTGAAAACAAACCAAGTTTGTCCAATCTCTCCTCATAGCTAATACCCTCCAAGCCAGACCACACCTTGGTCAACCTTTTCTGTACCGGCTCCAAAGCTGCCGAATCTTTCTGGTAATATGGTGGCCAGAACTGTACACAATATATTGAGGTTGGTTGGCTTAAAAACCTCAGAGTACACAATATAGTGGTTTTATTGCTGGACTATTAATCCAGAGATCCAGACAATGTTCTGGGGACCCAGGTTTGAATCCTGCCATGGCAGATGGTGGAATTTGCATTCAATAAAATATCCGGAATTAAGAATCTAATGATGACCATAAGCCCATTGTTGAAAGTCAGGAAAAACTCATCTGGTCCGCTAATGTCCTTCAGGGAGGAAACTGCCATCCTTAGCTGGTCTGGCCTACCTGTGACTCCAGACCTACAGCAATGTGTTTGACTCTTAGGGTTGGGCAATAAATGATGCCTATCCAACGATGCCCTCATCCCGTGAATGAAAAAAAACAGACAAATCATTCTAGAAATAGTGAGAAATGAAGGGTCTTGTGAAAGGGAGGAGCTTAGGTGGGTTTTACAGGTAAAGGTATAGTACTAGAGAAATTTAATCGGACTTAAAATCAATAAATCCTCTGGATTTGATGTTGTGTAGCCTAGGAGCAGTTTCCGAGATAATGGATCCATTGGTTTTGACCATCCAGAACACTCTCGATGCTGGAACAAATGTCTTAGACAGAAACATAAACAAATGCATCCTTTTATTCAAAAAAGGAGAAAAATCCTGGAAATATAGGCCAGGTAACCTAGCATTATAGTAGGAAAATTGTGAATCTATTGTTAGGAATGTGTAACAGAACACTGGAAGAATCATAGTATGATTAGGCAATGTTAACATGGATTTATGTAAAAGAAACAACGTTTGACAAATCTGAATTATTTCTAGAAGAGCACATAAAGAGAAACTAATGGAGATAGTGCACTTGGATTTTCAGAAAACATTCAATATGGCATCACATGAAGATAGTACACAAAGTTAAGGCTCACGGAACTGGGGTAATATATTCACATGGATTGAAAATTGTTTCACAAGCTAAAAACTGAGAAATGAAATAATCAGGTTTGGCAGACTATACCTAATCCTGCACTGCGGAGATCAGTCCTCGGGCCTCAGCTATTCTCAATCAATATCAATAACTTAGATGGGAGGACTACATTTAATATGTCCAAATTTGCTGATGAGACAAAGTTAGGTGCAGAAATAAGTTATAAAGAACAAAACAAATTAATATATCAACAAAAGAATATAGACATGTTTAGTCAGTGGACAAGAACATAGTTGATGTGAGGTGCTGTTAAGCTGTTTATTTTGGAATGAAATTTAGAAAACCAGAGTTCTTTTTTTAAATCATGAGAGGTTGGAAAATGTCAGTACTCTGAAAGAACTGTGTACCTTTGTACATGAATAACATAAGGTACAGCAAGCAACTATCGAAATAAAACTGGTGTATCAATGATTATTAAAGAGGGATTGGACAATTATAGTGTAGAAGTTGTACCACAATCATTTAAGGCCTTGGTGAGACCCTACCTGGATTATTGCGTACATGTTTTGATCATGGTATCTAAAGAAGGACATATTAGCCTTCAGGATAGAGTAATAAAGTTTCATTAGGCTGATAGCTAGGATAAGATGACTATCCTATTACAGTGATTGGAGCCAGGTGCATCCATTGACTATGAGATCCTTGATCGGGGTTGTGAACCGGGGCCAATTAGGAAGTCCTGGCTGACAGATATTAACGGGGATTTAGAATCTCCTTTTTCCAGGGGATTGACTGTGAGCTGGCGACCACAGCCAGTGTGCTGTGCACAAGTAAATTAAGGGTGACTTGGTGACAGGATACCAGTCTCCTTGTAGTTATTTTACCAATGAAGAAATATTGCTTGGACTGGGATAATATTACTTGTATTTTTGAAGAATGGAAAGTGTTTTTAGTGAAATATGGTGCTGTAGTAAAAATGGGCTGTCAATTTTTGAGTTATTTCATCTTATGTTTAACATTTGGGCACTTTCTTAGGTTAAAATGGTTTTAAAAAAAGGAAGACCACTGACTTAAGGTTGTCACAGTGATCACCTGACTGGGTTGTGTCAAATTCATGAAACTATCAATAAGCAAGACCCAGTCAGACCTGAAATTAACATATCACCAAGAGGTGACTGGAATCAGATACCCAGATTTGTATCACATGTTAACCTACGATCTTTTTGACATAAATGGGATGAAAACCACCTGCAGATTATCCAACATGGAAAAAACAACAATGAAGGTGGTATGTTTTTAAATAGTGCTCTGAATGCTCTGTAACATCCTGTTTACATCCAATCAGAAGTCACTGTTAAGAGAAGGCATTGGTTCGAGTTTTAGCTATCAAAATGCTATCCAGACTGCTCAATCAGTGCTCCTAACAGGGACAATTTGAAGATCCTCCTCCAGCTGTTTCAGCTCCTATACTAAAGTTAAACATGGGCAGCTAACCATTTGCTCCTCTGGGTTTCAATCTCGTACAGCAGTCACCGACATTTCAGGGCAAACTCCATGGGACCCCCCATCCACAGTCATTGGCATCAGCCACATACCTGGCTCACTGCATCCTTATAGAACATCTCTGACCAATTTATATTAACGTTCTCCACATCAACACGACGCTTTGGGGAACACCAGTACCTACTGTGGCAATGATGCTGCCACGACAACTTACATACAGGGACAAGCAGTCTCCTTATGGATTCAACCAAGATGCCTCTCACCCAGAGCTTAAAGCCTCACAGTACTCTGTCTTGCATTGCTGCTCAGTGCAGATACAAAGCCAATGAGCTTGTGATTGTTGTCATTAGCGGTGAGCCAAGGAGGTGGACATATGGTTGTTCACCAACTTACTGCAGCAATCTCACACCAGCATCATGTGCCAGCAACAACACGGCAAAGACACTGCATGAGTTTCAACCAAATGACCACATTTCAAAGCCTATAGGAAGTAGTTCTCAGTCAGGCCAAAGGAGACAGCCTGAGCCAGGAAGTCCCAGTGCATTGAGTCATTCAGTCAGGGTCTCCAGGCTCAGTAAATCAAGGACAATATTTCCTCTCAGTCCGGGGTTTTCAATACGGCCAGTAGGCTGCTTGGGACTGTCAGGTTCAGGGCCCGATGAGTGGGCTTCAGTCAGTCCTGCAACTCTGGTACATCCAGTTGAGGGAGTCACAGGAGGTCAGTCAAGGAGCTGCACTCAGATGGGTCAGTTGCCAGCCAGCTCCATCTGTCTATCTGAATCAATCGGCGGGGATGAGCCACAGTCTGTGCTGGAGGTCAGATCACTGAAAGTCATTGGGGTGTTATCATGGGCCACTGCTGCAGTTGGGAGTCGATGAAGCCGGTGTGGGCATTGGAAGCAGCATGCTGGGATGCACAGGAGATCATAATTGTGAAGGGGTGAGTGGGGAGAAATCATCATATAAAGTAGGGGTGGGGAGATGATAATGATTTGGAATACATGGGTTACTGCAAGAGATGGGGAACGGGAAGGTCATGGATGGTCACAACCATGCTGACCTTGATGTGGGACAGTACAGCACAATGGATGTCAGTATGAAACTGTGGGCTACACTAAGCATTGAGGAAAGTGAAGCGCTCCCTTAGACAGGGTTCTAAGTTAGGATGCTACGAAGTATCGGTAACATAGAAACATAGAAAATAGGTGCAGGAATAGGTCATTTGGCTCTTCGAGCCTGCACCAGCATTCATTCTGATCATGGTTGATCATGCAATCTCAGTATCCCATTCCAGCCCTCTCTCCATACCCTTTGATCCTTTTCACTGGAAGGGCCATATCCAGCTCCATCCTGAATATATCTAATGACCTGGCCCCAACAGCTTCCTGTGAGAGAGAGAGAATTCCACAGGTTCACAACTCTCTGAGTGAAGAAATTCTTCCTCATCTCATTCCTGAATGGTTTACCTCTTATTCCTGGACTGTGACTCCTAGTTCTGGACTTCCCCAACATCAGGAACATTCTTCCCATGTCTAGCCTGTGCAGTCCCAAAAGGATTTTATATGCTTCTATGAGACCGCCTTTCACTCTTCTAAATTCCAGCAAATACAAGCCTAGTTGATCCAGTCTTTCCTCGTATGTCGGTTCTGCCATCCCAGGAGTCAGTCTGATGAACCTTTGCTGGAATCCCTCCATAGCAAGAACGTCCTTCCTCAGACTAGGAGACCAAAACTGCACACAATACTCAAGGACTGGCCTCACCAAGGCCCTGTATAACTGTAGCAAGACATCCTTACTCCAAAACTCAAAACCTCTTGCCACTAGCTTTCCTCACTGCTTGCTGCACCTGCATGCCAACCTTCAGCGACTGTTCCACCATGACACCCAAGTCTCGTTGCACCTCATCTTTTCCTAAACTGCCATCATTCAGATAACAATCTGCCTTTCTATTTTTGTGATCAAAGTGGATAACCTCACATTTATCCACGTTATATTGCATTTGCCAAGTATTTACCCACTCAACCAGTCTGTCCAAGTCAACCCGCAGCCTCTTGGCATCCATCTCATGACACTTACTGCCAACTAGTTTAGTGTCATCTGCATATTTGGAGATATTGCATTCAATTCCTTCGTCCAAATCATTAATGTATACTGAGGTCCCAGTACTGAACCCTGAGGCTCCCCACTCATCACTACCTGCCACTCTGAAAAGTACTTGCTTATTCCAACTCTGTACTTCCTGTCTGCCAACCAGTTCTCTATCCATGTCAATAAATTACCTTAGAATCCATGAGCTTTAATTTTCTTTACTCATCTCTTGTGTGGAATCTTGTCAAAAGCCTTTTGAAAGTCCAGATACTCAGCATTTTACTGATTCACCCTTGTCCACTCTACTGATCACATCCTCAAGAAATTCCAGAAGATTGGTCAAGCATGATTTCCCTTTGATGAATCCATGCTGACTAGGGCTGGTTCTGTCACCACTTTCCAAATGCTGAATTATTACATCCTTAATGAATAACTCCAGCATTTTCCCCACCACTGATCAGTCTAACCAGCTTATAATTTCCTATTTTCTCTCTCTCTCTTCTTTTTTTAAAGAGTGGAGTTACATTAGCTACCCTCCAGTTCATTAGAACTCTTCCAGAGTCTACAGAATGCTGGAAAATGATCATCAATGCATCTGCTATTTCTAGGGTCACTTCCCTAAGTACTCTGGAATGCAGACCATCAGGTCCTGGGGATTTATTGGGTTTTAATCCCATCAATTTCCCCAATACCATTTCCTGACTAATAAGGATTTCCTTCAGTTCCTTCTTCATGCTTGACCCTCTGACCCTTAGCATTTCCAGAAGGTTATTTGTGCCCTGCTTAGTGAAGATAGATCCAAAGTATTTGTTCAACCGGTCTCCCATCCCTTAGTTGTCCATTATGAATTCAACTAATTCGAACTGCAAGGGACCTACATTTGTTTTCACCAGACTTTTTTTTCCCTTCACATATCTGTGGAAGCTTTTGCAGTCAGTTTTTGTTTTCTGCAAACTTACTTTCGTATTTTATTTTCCCTTTCTGAATTGAACCCTTTGTCCTCCTCTGTGGAATTTCAAATTTCCCCTAGTCTTCAGGTTTGCTGCTTTTTCTGACCAGTTTATATGCCTCCTCTTTGGCTTTAACTCTATCCTTGATTTCCATTGTTAGGGAAAACCTGCGTAGTTTGATTCTTAACATGTGATACATTTATTGATGCGTCCTTTTATTTGCAATTGACGGTCGGCTGCGCCATCTATAATCCCTGAGAAGTGATTCTTTTTGGTTCCTATCGCACTATGTGCACAGCAAAGGGCAACTCTTGACTGACAGCACTTGACTACATGCACAGCTGGACTTTAAAAATGGCGCTGCTGCTGGGAATGCTGGGAACTCCCAGCAATGGTGAACATTTGCACTTCTGACAAGAATTGAAGGGAGCATGAAAAGGTCGTCGTAGACGTGTGGTGCGTAGGTAAAGAGACAAGTTTTGGAGAAATCTTGCTGGGGCTCTTGGAAGAAAACCCTCCACAAAACTCACCGAAATTGGCACTGATGCAATTTGTGGTAAAATTCAGCCCAGTATTTCAGTTCAAGACACTATGACAGCCATCTCAGCTGCACTGTTAAGCCTGAAACAAGCTTTGAGAATCAGCCCCTGTGTGCCTAATCCACAACTGATCTTAAATAATTCACTATGACTTTAATCAAAAGAACTATAGAATGGAATTCCTAGTTTATTTGAAGTACACAGGTCAGTTTTTAAGAAAATTAAATATTTTTAATATTCAAAGTTTCCAAGTATTCCAGGTCTACTTCTAAAAGAGATTTAATTTTAAGAGCTTCCATGACATGGAGGTGCCAGAGTTAGACTGGGGAGGATCAAGTCAGAAGTCACACCTGATGAAGGAGCAGTGCTTCAAAAGCTTGGGTTTTCAAATAAACCTATTGGACTATAACCTGATTTCATGTGACTTCTGATGTAAGAGCTTCATAAAGGGCTGAAAGACGGTGAAATTAATGGGAACCTGCTTTCTTTATTGTTATGATCCAGGGCTTGACAAGATTTCAAGACAGCAATGGTTTCCAGCATTATATTTTCAAAATCAATACATAAGGTTGCGAAAACTCAATTTGTACTGGACAAAACCTGTGCTAGGAATTCCTACATCAGTCGATCTACTTTGTTTGCTTGGCTGATTTTGGTTTTGTTTGGGGCAGCACCATTGTATCCAGCCATATAATCTTGCAGGAAATTAACCACACCAATGTAGCTTGATACCCTTCACTTTTTATTATGTGTCGTAATGAGAAAGTCCTTTCTTGTATCAAATATCACCACAACATATAACATATTATCAATAGCCACTGAACTGAACATATAACTGTACCTACCTTGACACAAATGTGTTTTGATAGTGTTAAGCAGTCTCACTTTAAATAATGAAAGCATAATTTAATTGATTTTAAATCCATCCGAGCAGACACTATGCGAACTGTTAACTGATAGACTCGTCCCATCATGGTTTTAAAAAGTAATTTCAAAGCACGTATTGGGATTGAGTTGGATGTAATTAAATGAAGGGTATGGGGTGAGACTAAAGCATTTACTGTGGTATTTCAGTGTGTTGAAGGTGTGTAAATTCAGAGGTAGGCAGTTCAGGGCTGATATCAGAAGCACTTCTTCGCAAAATAAATAAGAACAATTGTGGAATTGAAGGACCCTCATTTCACCCACGCCCCCAACAGAATCTGCAGAGATTATATCAACTGAAAATTTCAAAGTGAGATTGAGAAATTTTTGTCAGCTAAGATTATGAATTGAATTAGCTTTATTGTCACATGTACTCACGTGAAAAGTTTTCAAGTCTCCACTTACAGCGCCATCTTAGGTACAAAGGTGCCTAGTTACAGATTCTTAAGTACAGGTTCGTAGGAGAAAAAAAGAAATAAAATATCCAACATTACAGAATTTAACCGGACAAAATCACAGTAATAAATTTTTTAAAAATAAATACGACGTCCTGAATAACAGTCCTTCCATGACAGTATAATGCAAAAAAATAATAATTTTTAATAAAAAGAACATTTGGTTCACTTCACGGCTCTGGGCTTAAGGACTCAAACCTGTTCCACTGGAAGCCCAGGCCAAACAGCACAATGCCAAAGAAAAGCCGCATGGAGTTACAGACCGACACTGAAACAACCACAAGGAGATCCAGACCAATGACAACGAAAACCACCACTGATTCCACCAAAAGGAGTCCCAGGCCTGTTAGTGGAATCCTGGGCCCAGACCCAAGGAAAGATGATCGAACCAAGGCATGCAAATAATCTTCAAATAAGATCAGAATATAGGCATATTAAGAGAATTATAATTATTGCCCATCTCTGTGGGTGACAGGGTGGCTCAGTGGTTAGCACTGCTGCCCCACAGCGCCAGGGACCTGGGTTCAATTCCACCCTCGGGTGACTGTCTGTGTGGAGTTTGCACATTCTCCCTGTGTCTGTGCGGGTTTCCTCCGGGTGCTCCGGTTTCCTCCCACAGTCTGAAGATGTGTAGGGTAGGTGGATTTGGCCGTGCTAAATTGCCTGTAGTGTTCAGGGATGAGTAGATTAGGGGGATGGGCTCTGGGTGGTGTCTGCTGAGGGTCGGCGTGGACTTGTTGGGCTGAGGGGCCTGTTTCCACCCTGTAAGGATTCTATGAACTGACTGATGGATCAGGCCCGAGGGGCCGAATGGCTTACTCTTCTTCTGCGTTTGAAGTGATTTTCTATGTGGAGGAGAGGCATATGTTGCTAATGTGAGGGGTGAGACTGTGTACTGGGGGGGTAGGGTCACATGTACTCCATCATGACAGAAGAGCAGGCAGTCATGTCTCATGCTGCTTTCCTTTCTTTTAAGCTGTTGAACAACTTGATTGACAAATGCACAAGTCACACTTATCTGCTACATCGATGCTCCAATTGGCTGTCTTCTTGTATCAAGAGGTCTTCTGGAGTTTCAGATGGATGATGGAGCTTTTGTTCAAGCAGTACACACAGATGAATGTTTTCAATTGAGTAGATATGAGAGCTGAAACGCTCTGTTTCTTTGTTGCACAGAAGCAGTGCAGTCAAAATGAGATAGCCTGACCACCCCCTGTTGCTCAATGACTCTTTATGGACTTACCAGCAGCTGTCACGCGGGCACCGTCGAACACATTTTCTTTGTCTATTGTAAATAGATCATATTTTCAAAAAAGATCTTCTTATCGGCACTGAATCAATTGAGTTTAGGTTGGTGTTTTATTTTCTGAAGGAGTTGGCACGAGAACACACAGATCTAGTTAACAAAGATAATCACCCTATACTTCTAGAAGGTGTCTTATAAAAGTGAGAGGTGGTAAGTGTTCTGAATACTTGTAATACCTGCTGCTTCTAACATGAATGTTTTATAGCAGTGTGCAGCCTGAAAGCTTAATTACCATGTCCCATAAAGCTAAAGGAATTTCTGCCATAAAACACACAAAAAGCTTAATACAATATCCACTTTCACTGCATCACAACCTGACTGATTCAGATTCTAGCGCTGTGAATGATGAATAGAAAATAGTATATGTTTCAACACAGCATGGTGATAAGGAGTAAATGCATATCTTTAATCAGTATTTCCTGGACAGTGTTGTTTGGGAAAATCGGCATTTAGGTGCAGATTTTTTCTCACTGTTTAAAACAAACTTTTAAAACAAAGTCAAGGGTAAACTTACCCTTCATTGCACTTTCCTTGACCTCAGGAAATCCCAGTCACTCACAGTGAATTAAAGGCATTTTTAAAATGCAGTAATGGATGCAGTGTAGGAAACATGGTTTGTGTACAGCAAGGCCTGATAAACAAGAGTGCGATAGCAATCAGATAATTTGATTGTAGTTATAGTGCTTTGGGATAAATATTGGTGAAAATATCAGATGGAAATCACTTGCTCTGCTTCAAAATAGTATCAAAGATTCCTTTTCATCCACCTGAAAGGGTGAATGAGACCTTGACTTAATATGCCATCGAATAGATGGTACTATGGATAGTGCAACTACTGGAGTATCATACTGAGTGTTGTGTTCAAGTCTCTGGAGCACGTTGTATTTATGATTTTGAAGTTAATAAAAATACTGAGAACATTCCATGATCACACTGTTCAATTCCCTAAAAGCCATGTGGAAAGCATCTCACAGTGGAACAAACCACACTCAAGCAACATTTCTTTTAACTGACAACACGGCTATGTCGAAAGTACCGAAAATGCATCAAATAAGCAGCACATAACAAAGACGAAATGTCATATTGGTGATGGCATCCATTATGATATGAACTTATCAATGAGAAACATACAGTCAAAATTAGACAGGCATCATTTGTGACGGAAATTTTGGTTCTTGGTCTATAGTGGGACAGAATATATTCTGCAGGTACTCTTAAGGAAATTGTTGATGTGTAATCCTTTTGCAGGATTTTGCCTATAGGTGACCCATGCGTCAGTTCCATTTCTGCTCTGTGTGATGATTAATGAATGTGGCTCAGAGTATGTGTGTGTGTGTTTGTGTGTGTGTGTGTGTGTGTGTGTGTGTGTGTGT
>NC_063337.1:99243642-99275415 GCF_021869965.1 Rhincodon typus
AGCAGGAAGGCTGATGTTTCGGGCCTAGACCCTTCTTCAGAAATTGCCTGAAGAAGGGTCCAGACCCGAAACGCCAGCTTTCCTGCTCCTATGATGCTGCTTGGCCTGCTGTGTTCATCCAGCTCTACACCTTGTTATCTCAGATTCTTTTCCTGCCTAACCCTGACAACTTTTCACTTTCTTTCATACTAAGAATTGGCCTACCTCTGCATTAAACTCTTCTCCACTTACATCACTTATTTGCAAGATGAATTTCCAAAGGCTCTCAACACCTTAAACCAATAGTTCATCTCATCTTTATTTTAAACACGTGACCCATTATTTTTATTCTTATTTCTCCAATAAGAAGAGACATCCTGTCCATACCTATCCTGGAAGACCCCTTGTATGCTTCAAGCAAGACACCTCCAAGGCTTCCAAACTCCAACAAACACAAGTCTAAACTGTTCACCCTTTCCTCATGAGGCAATTGTTTCTTTCCAGGTATTAGTCTGTTAATTTTCTTTTTCTGTACAGCTTCCAATGCATTTATATTCTTCCTTAATAAGAAGATCAGTACTGTACAAAGTCTTCTAGGTATGGTCTCAACAGTGCTCTGTATAAGTGAAGCAATATCTTCCCACCTTTGCATTCAATTCCCCTCTCAGTAAGTGATAACATTCTGTTAGCTTTCCTACTTATTTACTGTACCCTAATGCAAATCTTTTGCAATTCATGTACAAAGACCTTCTGTCTTTCAGAGCTCTGCAATCCCTCATCATTGATTATGCTGAGATTAAAATTTCTAAGATTTTGACTCAGTAATAGTGACCAGCTGATTTGATGGTCTGGTCAAAGTATATGTACCTGAGGTGGTGCCTCGTCTTCCCTAAAGATTCATCCTCAGAATGGCTGAGCTCATCAGAATCTAATATCAGTGACCTCCACTGACCTAGGCTGTATGCAGCCAGCTGTTATGGGAAATTACAGATGCAAATCAGTCCTGTCAACAAAATGAATATGTTGCAATTTATCATTAAGAATCTTATCATACTTCACATTATACTGAAGTCATGTCGAACAGATCAAATGCCTTCCAACATATGGGCGCTGTGTGACTAGGTAGATGACAAAGTCATAGAGACATAGAGTTGTCCAGCACGGAAGCAGATCCTGCAGTCCAACTCGTCCATGCTGACCAAATATCCTAAATTAATCTAGTTCCATTTGCCAGCATTTGGCTAACCTCCCTCTTCATCTACCCATCCAGATACCTTTTAAATGTTGTAATTGCACCAGCCTCCATCACTTCCTCTGGCAGCTCATTCCATACATACACACCACCCTCTGTGTGAGAAAGTTAACCCTTAGGTCCATTTTGAATCTTTCCCATCTCACCTTAAACTTATGCTCTCTAGTTTTGGGCTTCACTATCCTGGGGAAATTACCTTGGCTATTCAACTTATCCATGCCTCTCATGATTTTAAAAACTTCTACAAGGTCACCCCTCAGCCTTCGACATTCCAGGGAAAATAGCCCTAACCTATTCAGCCTCTCCTTCTAGATCAAGCCCTCCAACCCTGGTATTGCCCTTGGAAATCTTTGCCGAACTCTTTCAAGTTTCGTAAAATCCTTCCTATACTAGGGAGACCAGAACTGAACGCAATGTTCCAAACGTGGCCCAACCAATATCCTGTACAGCTACAACATGATCTCCCAACTCCTGTACTCAATGTACTGACCAATACAGGCAAGCATACCAAATGCCTTCTTGACTATCCTGTCTAGCTGTGACATTACTTTTCAATAACTGTGAATCTGCACTGCAAGGTCTCTTTGTTAAAAAACACTCACCAGGACCCTACAATTAAGTGCATAAATCCTCCCTGATTTGCCTTTCCAAAATGCAGCACCTCACATTTATCTAAATTAAACTCCATCTGTCACTCCTTGGTCCATTGGTCCATTTGATCAAGGTCCTGTTGCACAGGAACAGGCCCTTCAGCCCTCCGAGCCTGCGCCAATCCAGATCCTCTATCTAAACCTGTCGCCTATTTACCAAGGATCTGTATCCCTCTGCTTCCTGCCCATTCATGTATTTGTCTAGATACATCTTAAATGACGCTATCGTGCCCGCCTCTACCACCTCCACTGGCAACGCACCACCCTCTGCGTAAAGAACTTTCCACGCATATCTCCCTTAAACTTTTCCCTTCTCACCTTGAAATCGTGACCCCTAGTAATTGAGTCCCCCACTCTGGGAAAAAGCTTCTTGCTATCCACCCTGTCTATACCCCTCATGATTTTGTAGACCTCAATCAGGTCCCCCCTCAACCTCTGTCTTTCTAATGTATATAATCCTAATCTACTCAACATCTCTTCATAGCTAGCGCCCTCCATACCAGGCAACATCCTGGTGAACCTCCTCTGCACCCTCTCCAAAGCATCCACATCCTTTTGGTAATGTGGCGACCAGAACTGTACGCAGTATTCCAAATGTGGTTGAACCAAAGTCCTATACAACTGCAACATGACCTGTCATCTCTTGTAATCAATGTCCCGTCCGATGAATGAAAGCATGCCGTATGCCTTCTTGACCACTTTATCGACCTGCATTGCCACCTTCAGGGTACAATGGACCTGAACACCCAGATCTCTCTGTGTATCAATTTTTCCCAGGGCTTTTCCATTTACCATATAGTTCGCTCTTGAATTGGATCTTCCAAAATGCATCACTTCACATTTGCCTGGATTGAACTCCATCTGCCATTTCTCCGCCCAACTCTCCAACCTATCTATATTCTGCTGCATTCTCCGACAGTCCCCTTCACTATCTGCTACTCCATCAATCTTAGTGTCATCTGTAAACTTGTTAATCAGACCATCTATACCTTCCTCCAGATCATTTATATATATCACAAACAACAGTGGTCCCAACACGGATCCCTGTGGAACACCACTGATCACAGTTCTCCATTTTGAGAAACTCCCTTCCACTACAACTCTGCCTCCTGTTGCCCAGCCAGTTCTCTATCCATCTAGCTAGTACACCCTGGACCCCATGCGACTTCACTTTCTCCATCAGCCTACCATGGTGAACCTGATCAAACGCCTTACTGAAGTCATGTATATGACATCCTCATCCCTTCCCTCATCTATCAACTTTGTCACTTCCTCAAAGAATTCTATCAAGTTGGTAAGACATGACCTTCCCTGCACAAAACCATGATGCCTATCACTAATAAACCCATTTTCTTCCAAATGTAAATAGATCCTATCCCTCAGTATCTTCTCCAGCAGCTTCCCCACCACTGACGTCAGGCTCACTGGTCTATAATTACCTGGATTATCCTTGCTACCCTTCTTAAACAAGGGGACAACATTAGCAATTCTCCAGTCCTCTGGGACCTCACCCGTGCTCAAGAATGCTGCAAAGATATCTGTTAGGCCCCAGCTATTTCCTCTCTCGTTTCCCTCAGAAACCTGGGATAGATCCCATCCAGACCTGGGGACTTGTCCACCCTAATGCCTTTTAGAATACCCAACACTTCCCCCCTCCTTACGCCGACTTGACCGAGAGTAATCAAACATCTATCCCTAGACTCGACATCCGTCATGTCCCTCTCCTCAGTGAAACCGACGCAAAGTACTCATTAAGATTCTCCCTCATTTTCTCTGACTCCTCGCATAACTTCTCTCCTTTGTCCTTGAGTGGGTCAACCCTTTCTCTAGTTACCCTCTTGCTCCTTATGTATGAATAAAAGGCTTTGGGATTTTCCTTAACCTTAACCTTCTTCACTGTCCACTACACCACCAATTTTGGTGTCATCTGCAAACTTACTAACCATATCTCTTATGTTCACAGCCAAATCATTTATATAAATGACAAAAAGCAGTGGACCCAGCACTGATCCCTGTGGTACACTGCTGGTCACAGGCCTCCAGTCCAAAATGCAACCCTTCACCACCACCCACTGTCTTCTACCTTCGAGCCCGTTCTGTATCTAAACGGCTAGTTCTTCCTGTATTCCATGTGCTCTAACCTTGCCCTTCACCCTAACAGGAACATACTATCTCTGTACTCTCGTTATCTCATTTTTGAAGGCTTCCCACTTCCCAGCAATCCCTTTACCCGCAAATATCCATCCCCAATCAACTGTTGATAGTTCTTGCCTAATACTGACAGTATTAGCCTTCCCCCAGTTTAGAGCTTTAACTTTTAGATCCAGTCTATCCTTTTCCACAGTTTCCTACCTTCGGGGTCACTGAAACTCCACTCACCTCGAGTCCTTCCTCATCTGTGCTTAGCAGTTATATTATGTTTGGAAGGTTCCTTTCAGGGTGCTCCCTGGAGTTCTGAAATCTTATTTCCTGCAAAGAACGAAGAGGCATAAGAATCGTTACAATGGCACGTATTGATTCTGAAGGATGGGAATGCTTTTGGAGAATCTGGCTATGAAGGTAAGGCATGACATTGCATGAGGATAAAAGTAAGTGCTGCTCGTGAATCAATAGATACGCACGTGAGGAGTCCATATGAAAAGACAAATGGGTGCACCTGTATGGAGAGAGAAGCATTGGATTAGGTTTGACAAGCCAGAATGGGTAATTGCTACAGCAGGATATAGATTCATCTGTCATAGTATTCAATTTTCCTGATTTACTTAGGCCATTAAACCTAATTCTGCATTAACTCCAGGAGAGTGACACCTCCAATCACGTTGTCTTGACTACTGTTACAGACCTTTTCCTACAATTTAGAGGAAACAATAAAGGAATTGAACAATAAAGGAATTAAGGGATACGGTGAGAACGCAGGTAAGTGGATCTGAGTCCACGAAAAGATCAGCCATGATCTTATTAAATGGCGGAGCAGGCTCCAAGGGGTCGGACGGCCTACTCCTGCTCCTAGTTCTTATGTTCTTATGAAACAATAACGTCTATGGTTTGTCACTGCTCCAAACAGCAAATTGTTGAAAACAGTTGAGTATTTCACCATTTGAATTTCGCTTTTTCATTTGCTTCTGCTTTCTTCTCAACTCTAACTCCTTCACTTTTCATGGTTGTAATTTTCCCTGAGATGCTGAACTGGAGATTGTGTTATCCAAATCCACATTATACCTGTTGTTCTAGACTGGATGGGAAACCTGAGATAAAATTATGGCAAGGTGGCTGAGTTAAAAACTGACTGACAAACATATTGCATTTCCAGCCTTTTATAAACACTAACAGACCTCTTTGACTCTTCAGTCCCAATGTGATACAAAATTAAGACTGTGGTCAGAATTCCTCAACTATAATCCTGTCAGCCTTCCAGCACAAATCAACTGATTTTGAATGTTTCAGGGGAAGGATTATTGGCAATTTGTATATATTTTTTGGCTTGCAATTTAAATATGGCAATACGCTCTAATGTGTTAGAAAATTCAAGACATTTTTTGTTACACTTAATTGCTTGCAACAAACAAGTCAATTAAATTAGTAAGTGTAACAGTTGGGAGCAAATTGAAACTGATAATGGGATGCTCAATATTTGGTTATTAAATTTACATGTAAGTTTATGCATAAAAGTCTGTTCTCATAAATAGTTTGGATTGGGAATCTGGTTTTGGCATTTATTATCAAACTTGTCAGCAAAAGAGCTGGCGAGAGACAGGGAACGTAGGAGTTAGGAGCAGAAGTAGGTAATCTGCCCTTTAGAACCTCCTCTGCCATTTAACACGATCATTACTGATCTTATCCTGGTCCATACAGTTTGTTTGCAAGCTGAACCACAAGCCAGTTAGACAGTGAGGAGGCCATTGACTGACCTTCCGCTGGAAACAAATCCCAAGGGTCCAGAAACCAGCAGCTGTTGTGCTTAGCAGTGTAACAGGGAAAGTGTTGACTACAGCAGGAAAGTACCTGTTGGAGTCCCAGGAAGACAGGGCCACAGTTAAGGAGAGTTGAAGGAGGTTTAGGGGGGGGGGGGAGGTGTGGTGATGTAGCAATGCGAATTCACAAGCTCCGGGGGGAGAGAAATGGGTAGCCAGGACAAGGAGAGGCTCTCAGCAGGCATCCCGTTCACAATGTACAGTCTCTCAATCAGTTACTGAGTGGCTTTGAGCGAGGCACCAAGCATCCACCTGTTTGCTGATGGCGACAGTCTGGCTGTGCTATTTCAGCTGCACTGCAGTTAGATTCAAACCAGCGGAGGTAGGATGAGATCCTTAAGTGGCCTTTATTCGGACCTTCCCATCCAGAATGTAATTCCAGTGGAGACACTGTCGGATTTGCTAACATTCTGCCAAATTAATTACCCTTACCACCGACTAAAACAGAAGATTTCACCTGTTATTTTGCTTTTTACGTTTTCACTGTACACCGCTCCCCCCCAGTTAGTTCATTATTGAATAGCAAATCTCTGGAATTATGGGCTATGTCTAATTCTTGTTAGCTGTGCTAGGTAGATTACTGCCCCTATTGTAATTTATACATGAAAATCAATGAACAGCTTGATCCTTACCTTCATTCCATTCATTGACTTTGAAATAATATGATAGCTTGTACCTTTATAGGTCCTTGTGTATTATTGCTTAAAAATATGTACCAGCAGGGTACATCTAGATACTAGCAGGGGTTGGCAGTACCAGGCTGACTATTACATCCTGGCATTATAAGCAACTCACAGTATGTCTCTTTTCACACTGAAAATAAGGAAGGAGTATTTATAGATTGGCACTGTCTATGCATGACTGGCATGGAATTTTAATAAAGAGAGTAAGTGGAAATCACAAGCATTCATTGAACTAACAGGATCCTGCTGTTAGAAGGACTGTCATGTCTCTTTGCTACATCTTTAGTGCCTAAGCATCTAATTTTGATGAAGGTAACATGAACACAGCTTTAGGATTTTTTTTTCCCACTGGAGCCATTACCTCAACAAAGCAGAGTTACATTATGGAATGAAAAGTATGTATTTTAGTCTTAATTGAAAGTTTTAAATTATGCACATCAGTACACATTTTTCATGTATTAAATTTAGAGTAATTATAACAAACTGGTTACAAAAATTAAAGCTATTGTATATTAATTTTTAGTTTTTTTTAACATTGTATCAAATAAATAATTTTGCTTGTATGCCTATTTCGTTTTTTAGCACAGGACTTGCATACAAAAGAAAATATACTGCTGTCTGAAATGTCTGACATTTCATTGCCATGAGACACTTGGACCAGCAAAATTACAATTCTGTTTGAGAACTTTGTGTGCTTAACACTCCAAAATGGAAAGATGAATGAGTTAGACACAGCTGTTCTACTGTTCTAAGTTCAATAATATTAGCTGTTATCCCATGGTATTGCTCGGGGTAACTCAGAATATACGTAATGTTATGAACAGGTGAAGTGGGGAATCAGCTCCTTCTCTTTTTAACACTTCCTCACAATTATTTGCAACATACATTTTTATTATTCATTTTAGCAAACAACTATCACGTTTCAATTAAAATATAGTTGACTAGAAAATGACAGGCTCAATTACCAAGATTTTCTAGCATGAAAGAAAGGAATGTTATTACTTACTATCCTGTGAAGAAAATAATAAAAATGCAATATCAAAAATGCACTCAAGTACAGGTCGTAAGTATAACATGGATAACATATGGTACAGACTGGTGAGAAATAAGGCCATACACTTTAGAAGTCCTTCGAGGTTTTGATTTTAACTGTGAGACCACATTTGTTAAATGTATCTCCAGCAGTAGAAAGCATCTGAAAATATCTTGAGCTCTCAGTGAATGGTTGCATTCCCCAGTTGCTTTTTCACGAAGCACAGTTCACACTAAGACGATGAGAGAACCACATGGTGGGTGACAGTGTATTTCTGGGTACTGCTGTTACAAATCCATATTTCTCTCTCTATTTTGTGGTACAAGAGCAGCTGCAAAATATAGCTCAGTTTGTTTTCCAGTGTCTAGCTCCATTGCCGTTCCAAGATAGCTAACTGGTAGATTGCATTTCATCTTACAATATGTGAAGTTACCATAGTTGTGTGAGTTAAGCAAAATGTAATTTTTTTTTGCTGATTCATTTGCTCTGTTTCCATGCCTTCAAATCAAAGATGCAATTTCAGTGTAGATTGTGTTGCTCATTCCACATGGGTCTCAAAATGTTTGGCTCAATCTGTGGTCAGGAGATCACAGGCACTACACTCATATTAGATTCATGATAATCCAGCATCTTAGCCCATGGAAGGTCTCAGGTATGGCAATCTTGAGTCTTGTTTTTGAATTATGCACATCAGTACACATTTTTCATGTATTAAATATAGAGTCTTGCCCAATGAGAATTGAAGAATGAGGCACCCATCAAACGTGCAATCTGTTGTGCCCTTATGGTCATCTCTACTCTTTATGTCATTTCTTTCTCCACTCAAATGGGGCCAGGTTTTCATGGTCCTAATCATGAACAAAGGGAGAAGGTCTGGTGAAGAAAGTGGCTGCCAGGTTCTGCCTCTGATCCTGCTTTCAGCCATTTTCATATGAGTTGTGTAGGAGACGACCCTAGAATTCATGCTGTCCTATGAAGATTTCTAGTGACAAGAGTCATAAGCTCACTCTTGTGGCACTATGGTAGTATCTCTACCTCTGAACCAGGAGGACCAGGTTCAAGCCCCAGAGGTGTATAATAATATCTCTGAGCAGGCTGAACAGAAAATATCTACCTTCACGCTGCTATTCTGTCAAGTAGTTAAGCGATGGGAGAGGAGACTCCATCCTGTGAAGGGTTCTGCCATGACACCCAAGAAGGCTTTGAGCAGTTGGAACTGAGAGAAGTTCTTGGAGTTAGAAGGTGCAGTGAGGTGTTGTGGTTAGTGCTTAAGAAAAAGGCTGTGATCTGTAGGGACTTGGAAAAGACAATGATCCAGCAATAGTTTAGCAAAGAAGCTGAGAGTGTAGGTGAAGGAAGACCACAAGCACAATTTGCTTGGCATAGCTGAGAAAGGCTGGAGTTTAGAAAATAAAAACAGCATTTTCTATTTTTATTTTGGCTTCCCAGCATACACGTTATTGCATCACCAAGTGAACTGCCCTTGGTCTTCAACTTATCCAATAAGATTGTATTTCCATCTGATAAGGCAGATAACACCATGATTTCGTCAACAGATACAAAAATTGCTGGAAAAATACAGCAGGTCAGGCAGCATCCGTGGAGAGAAAGCAGAGTGAACATTTTGGGTTCAGTGACCGTTCTTCAGAACTTCTTCATGACTTTATGCTTCATCTGAAAAATGGCATCTTTGACAGCGCAGCACTCCCTCACTACTGCCTTGTGAGAGTCAGTCTCAATTTTGTGACTAAGCACCTGGAATGGCAATTGAATATATGTATTGCTGACTCAAAAGTATGGGAGCTACCACTGAACTTTGGAAAGCTGATGCAATCTCCATGGCTGACCTTATAATATTCTCTAAATGCTCCTGTAGTGATATTGATCCACCCGTTCTACAGAACCAGATCCTGCTTACTTCTGAGTTGAACAAAAGGCACAACAATCAAGAAAATTTTCACTGGAGCACACTTCAAAAACTCTTTCCGCCTTCTGTTTTAAACTATTACTTTCCCAGTTCGTATTAGGAAGATTATGATCCCCAGAAACAATACTTTACAGATTTTGCACTTGTCTTTTAATTTTCTGAAATATGTGTCCTGTATCTTTTCACTGAGATGATGCCATATATACTAATAAACACTAATGTGATGGCACCTCTGTCATTTTTTTCAACAATACCCAAATGAATTCTGTCCTGGTTAACAAATGATGTGAGCTGGAGTGTTGAGATTGAAAATAGAAAAGTATGAGTCAAATCAACATTATATACTGAGCAGTGTTACAGTCTATCTATTCTATTGTGCCCACATTATTGATATTCCTAAAATTACATCAACATAGCCAACATTATAAGTGTCTGAAAAGTGTAGGCACTGCTTTACACATAAAATGGCCCCTACACCTCCAAAATACTCCTACTTGTTCTAAGGTTGCTGCCAACAATACTTGTGATTAGAATATGAGTTGAATGCAAACAAGTGGAGATCAAAACAAGACAAGATTTCTAGAATTTTCAGTCATGGAATGCTTCAGATTAAAATACATGATGTTCTGTAGAGTTTAAGATCGCTTGCTGGAATTGTCTCTAAGATTAATTAAGCAACAACTTACTTTTATATAGCATCTTTAATGTGATTTATTTGTCTCAACGCGCTTCACAGGAATAGTGGGCTGCAGTGATTATAACGAGGTCAGCCAGATAGACCCCATAGAATATGAGTTCCCTGATTGGGACTGTTAATCTGGTCCAATCAGAGACCCTCGGCTGACAGATAAGAACAGGAGTGTCAGACATCCTGTTCACTCTGAGAGCTGGGTCTGAGGGAGCTGGATCAGTGTCAAGGACTCTCCATGTGTAAATAAAGGGTGACTTGACAAGGGGATATCACCCTCTGTGGAATTATTTCATGGGGTGCCTTAGTTTAAGCTGAAATGAGGAGTAATTTCCTCTCTCAGAAGGTTGTGAGTCTTTGGAACTCATTGCCACAAGGTGTTATCGGGGTAGAGTCCCAGTGTAGTTTTAAGGCTGAAATAGATTCTCGATTAGTAGCGGAATTAAGTGTTATGGGGAAGGTCAGGAAAGTGGGCATGAAGAATATCAGATTAGGCATGATTCTATTGAATGGCACGAAGGGCCAAATGGTATTCTCCTCTTCCTATTTCTTACAGTCTTATGGTCCTATATTCAGACAACAAGTGATAGCAAGTAAAAGGAGACATTATGGCAAGTGACAAAATACTTGGCCAATGACATAAAACATGTTGATGAAGTAGAGAAAGGCAGAGAGGCATGGTAGAGGTCTGATAAGAACATTCCGTAAATTAAGATGCAGATGACTGAAAACGTGGGTGTCAGTTCTGAGACAAAGGATGCAAGGGATAACATGGAGAAACAGAGAGGTGTCAGACAAATTTTGAGCTGTACAAGTTTACAGCAAAAAAATAGAAGCTTCCAAAGTTTGAAAGTATAATATTTTATGAAGGGACATGTTTTGAGGGTACAAAATAAGAACGATTGTTTCCACTCATTGGAAAATCAATTACATAACTTTATAACAAACTGGAAAGGTAAAATAACATTGTTTATCGTTGATAGTGTTTAGAAGATGGGGTTGGGGGCAAAAAGTTATCTGCTTAGCAACTTTTCAAGTACTGTCAAATTGACATATACCAATTCCCCTGGGGTCAGGTAGAACCATGAACTACTACCAGCTCAGACCCTTGTTGATGTTACTGAAGAAAGCTGTGAAGGCAATGGTTCAAGTCTCTCTCTGGGGAATTGATGTGTTTGTTAGGAATCACACTTGTGTGAGCATATTTTTTCCCCAAAAACATTTTGAACATGATTTTGGTAAGCCAACATAACATGATTCATCAAGGATTTGATCACTATTTAAAATGGATAAATCTAAAACAAATTGTGTATAAGGCAAGGAAACAAAGTAGCAATTCCTCTTGAAGAGTAATTGTGACCACAGCCTTGATAACTGAATAGCTTCCATATGCTATCGCTTCATGATGTTTTGAAACTTGCCTTTGGCACCAATGGGGAAATCATAGCCTGTGTGTAAGTGGAGCTTTGAAGTTGGTGTCCCAAAGGAAATGTTCGTCCTAAGAAATTTCTATCTCCTGTTTATGGTCCATTTTTTTAAAGATCCATTTGTATCCATAATTATTTTAAAAGCCATCAAAAATTTCTGCACATCTGTTAAGGTTTTTTTTAAGAAACTGATAATAATTTAACACATCAGTTCAAACTGACCGCGACAACTTTTTTTTTTTGTTTAGTTACTTTATGTGGTCCAAAGTGAACACTGTACTAGGTAGCTTTAACACAAACAAGGAAAAGTGTAGCTGGTACTAGGAAAGTTGGTTTAGTAGAATATACATCAGACATGATGATAGGCAAAAGTAATCAAAAGGGCCTAGACCGTTCTTCAGAAATGGGATTTCTGCTGAAGGGTCTAGGCCCGAAACATCAGCCTTCCTGCTCCTTTGATGCTGCTTGGCCTGCTGTGTTCATCCAGCTCTACACCTTGTTACCTCAAAAAAATTCTGTACTTAGTTTTTCTGTCTGTTACGTTCGGAATCTCATCTACTCTTTTTAGATAATGCTGGTGACATTTGAGGTAGTCTATTGCCATTTATTCTCCATATAGAATTTGTCAAAAACTATTCCACTTTCATTTGACTGGGATCAGGTGTTTCCCCTTCTGTTAATATACCCTTCAAAGGAGATGAACATGTAAGTATTACAGAGTACAGTTCTGAAAATATTGTTTAAACAGAAGGTAAACAGTATCGAGGGCTTAAAATTAAACCAATGTTAATTATATGTGTCAAGTTTGGTCTGACTGTAACAAGTTAGTCTCCAAGTCACAAAGTTTTAAACTCAATTACTGCTGCACATTTGCATAGATAATCCAAGGTGAGACTTCAATGCAATTCTGAAGAAGTGGTATCCTTTGGATGTAAGGTTTAACCAGAACCCTATCTCAAATGGTTTTTAAAGTCTAGTTTCACAATTTGAAGAATATTAGGGGAGTTCTGACCAGTTTCCCCCTTAACCAATATCTTTAAGTATTATCTGAGCATTCTCTCTTTCCTACTAGTAGGAGCTTGTTCTACACAAATGGCTTATGTTTCTTAAATTATATCTTGACCACAATGCAACAGTGCATCATTGGCTGGAAGAGAACTTTGGGATGTTGTGAAGTTATAAGGTTATTTAAATAAAAGTAATTCTGTTATGTTTAATAGTAGCCCAGTATAGTTTATATACACTTTTATGTGATATTGCAAGATATATTTCAGTGAGTTTTCCTTTAAATAATTGCTGAAAACTTGGTTGAAATCTTGTGGAAACGGAATAAGATGAGTTAACCCTTCTGGAAATTAGAGCAAAAGACAAAAGGTGATAGTTGTTGTGTAAGGTGTCAGACTGTAAAAGGTTTAACACTGAGAAGTGCATTAGGCATCACACAATAAGATGAAGTTGTATCGATTTGGGTGGAAAAACAGCTCTGGATCTCAAAGGTGATAGACAGGCCATCTAAGCCATCCTCATAGTCTTAGTAATTATATTTTGGTATCAATGTAACTTTTAAACTGATTGCTATCATGCCATGAACTACATCTTGCTTCAGATATGAGCCTTTTCCTTTCCTAACCAAGTGGGCCCTATAGACACCAATCTAAAGGGATGGTGGCAGCAAATCTGTGTCATGGTGACCAAGAGTCCAGCTAGTTCAAGAAACACAATGAGCAGTGGGAAAAATTCACCATACAACAACATTAGCTTCAAACTTACCACTTTAGCCTGTTAGTGGATGGGCAATTTCTTTATTCACTAACGGGATGAGGGCATCATGGACTAGGCCAGCATTTATTGCCCATCCCTAAATGCTCAGAGGGCAGTTAAGAGTCAGCCACATTATTATGGGTCTGGAGTCCATGTAAGTCAGACCAGGTAAGGATGGCAGTTTCCTTCCCTAAAGGACATTAGTGAACCAGCTGGGTTTTTCTAACAATAAACAATGGATTCACAGTCATCATCAGATTCTTAATTCCAGATATTTATTGAATTCAAATTCCACCATCTGCCGTGGCGAGATTCAAACCCTGGTCCCCAGAACATTATCTGGGTCTCTGGATTAACAGTCCAGTGATATTACCACTAGGCCATCAAAATTTATTTGTTATTTACATTAAATATCTTACAGTTAAATTCGACAATGAATAGTTCCTACACTATTGCTTATATCTTCAGCCAAATCGCTATCAAAAAAGAATGATACTTTATGCAGCTGTCAAAAGAACATTTTAATTATTGGGTATTCTCACTATACTGAATCATATGTCTCTAATAAGTTATTTTTATTATATTTAGAAATTATTTATTTTGATTTATAAGTATTTTGTTTCTTCTTGGATCGTTTTTTTTCTGATGTTTTATTTGATCTCAGCATTCAAACCAAACTTTTATCACTCGCATTGACAAAGACCTGCACAGCACTATCCTTACTATCTGTATCCTGTATCATGTTCTTTGATAGATCAGATAAGATAATGGGATTTCAATTCAGCAAAATACAAATAGATTCTCAAAGCTATTTTGAGAATATAATAGAAATATTGATGGCTTGTGAAAGGAGGCATTCAAGCACTACTGTCTATCTGTCTGCCAGATTTGGTCAACGATTGATATATGTAAAGTAAATGATGAATAGCATGTTTTTTTTTAGTAAATGACGGTTTCACAGTCAGTCCTTTTGTAACACACAATGGATGCAATGTGTCATTGGTGATAATTGTGAGTGATGATATTGATGCAGGCCCCATACAATTTTATGTTGTCATAATATTTCAGAAAAGCTTCAGTAGAAATTTCATTGCCTTCCTCTCCTGATAGAAGAAACTAGCTTTCACCAAGCTTTCAATTTCCCTTTTCTCTGCCATTAGTGGGAGGTGAAATAGATGGACAAAAGGAATGCAATGATCTTGAAGTGATGAAAACACTGTCCGTAGATTGAAATGGGACTCTTAAGTCCAAAATAAAAATGACCCAAATGAGGAAATACACCTTTTTTTATGTAAAAGAACACAACAGCAGTACAATTCCAAATTATTTTATTTTTATTCAATATCTTTCTTTTGTAAGCAGAATGTAAGGTGCATGGTCTAGAAATGTGGTTGCATGGTGCCAAACAGCTGATTAGTGTGGAGCATTTGATAAGATGCCAGTGCTGGTGTTAGCAGAATACATCAGGAACATTTAAAAGGGAAACAGGGTTTACTCTTATTTCAGGACTTCAAAGGCTCAATGTTCCACTCACCAACTGTAGAACTGACACAGTGGAAAATGGTGCAAACTGGCAGAAGGGGCTTCATACTTAACCGAATGCAGAGTATGAGAATGTGTGCTCTCTGAGACGACATTAAAAGAAAACAATGTATTGCACCTTTAATAAATATACTTCCTGTAAGATGATCGAGAAGAGGTGTGATCTTAGCTCTTAGTTGGGCATGTAAATATAGGAAACACCTTTGTATCTAAGTCAGAAGACTGTAAGTTCAAGTCACACACCAGGAGGATGTGCTGTCTATTAACTGAAACATAAAGCCATGACCCTGTCTGTTCGCTCAGCTGGACATGAATGATATGCTGGTGATAATCCGAAGAGAGGCAAGGGATTTATCCCTGGTATCCAGGTCAATATCTATCATTCCAGCAACTTCATGATAAAAATTATCTGCTCATTATCACATTGCTATTCATAGGAGCTTGCTCTTTGAAAATTGGCTATCAAGTGCCCTAACTTGCAATCGTGACTATACTTGAAAAAATGGTCTAAGTCTTGAACAATTCAACTGACCCAGCACTTTGATGGAGATATTAAATTTCTATGATCTTTTGAGCAAAAAAAATGCTTCCTGGTTTTATTTGTAAAAGGTCTAATTTTCATTTTAAAGTTATGCCCATGTATTCCTGACTGATCAGTCAGATGACATTTTTTCTCTGATTATACCCCTTCAAAACTTTTTCATATGTTCTACATCACCATTTTGCTGAGACAGGTCACTTTGTGTGCAGGGACAGGCACCCAGTTCATGCATCAGAGCAGGATGCACCTCAGGGTTCCTCATTCAGTTGGCATCTAACTGGATTCTCACAACCTTGTCTTTTTCACTTTCCACCTTACTGAGAATTTACAGGCTCATATTCTCTCTTGTCTTGTCTTTTAGTTCAGGTACAAAACCAGGCTCAATATGTTTGCCAATAATGATCAGTCAGGGGGATGAACATGTCACTGTGTAGCACTGGTCACACCTACAGCAAGTATGCTAGCTTATGCAACAAATGCACTGGAAGTGCTTCAAATAAGTGCCATACTTCAAAACCTAAGGGGAATAGTCGTCAGTAAAGGGAATCATTATCAGTTGGTAAGTCCCATCACATTCAGCGAGGGTAACCCTCCATGAAATTCCCTAAAATTGACATGATTGTTGATAGAGCTCAGCCCAATATTCCTTTTACCCCAATCTCTGTGGCCTCCCTATCCATGACCCACACGTGCTAGAAGATTATTTTCAATTATATACTCTCTTGTTTTTGGTGATAATCTATATAGCAGAATATAACCAAACTTCTTCTGGCAATTTGCGTGGGCAAGATCCAGAAACTCCTGAGTCCACCATGCTACAGGCCTCCGCAAAATATTGAACCAATTTAGACAAACATGATATAACATTCTCAGATCCAAAAAACCGAGCTTTTCTTTGATTAGGTCCAGGCTCTAAGTCACTCTGACAAAAAGTAAAGATGCCAGTGATACCGCCACCAACTGATGTTGAACTGACCCATTTGTAATTATCAGTTTCTCCCCCTTTCTTCTTAATTACAACAGGCCCAGGTTTTTCAATGGCTAGATAACTGTTTCTGAAATATTGATGGGTATTGTGTACAGAGACCGTAGGAAATACCTCATTTAGCAAACCCTGAAGGAATTGCTCAGGAAATTGAAAGATCTGCTAGGTATACTCTTACACCTGAAATCCTCCAAAAGTAAGAATTTAAATTAGAGCATTCAGAGGGTTCCACTGATGTTAAGTAAATACAAAAGGTTAGGTTATTAAAACTAACCCCTTACTTTTTGCTCTCAGTCAGCCCTGGTATCCCCTACTCAAACCAATCAGCCATCGCTTACCTTCTCCCTTTGCTTCCTTGAGCCTTGGATCACTACTTATTGGCTCTGTGGGAATTCAGGAGTGGAAGGGATTGAGACTACCAAGGGGAGGAATGAAGCCACTTATGACAGACAGCACCCAATACGTTGAGGTATGTATGCACAAGGTTAAGGTCAAAGGGTTGGAGAGAATCTGCAAACTTCTAAATTGCTCATCTACCTGATCCTCCAAGCACTGCCTACTGTGGCAGAGTTTGTCGGTGTCAGATTGGATTTAGCAGCCATCTCAGAACCTCTGTAAACAGGTCATCCTCGTTACTGAGGAAGCAACTAGGAAGAAAAACATTAGGTAATCATTGCACCAAAGAATTGGTAACAAGTTGTGAGGTACTGCATATTCTGTTGATCCTTAGTTATTAAAGTTATTTATCCAAAACCTGCTTCAAGCATAGAATCTTATTGGTGATAAATCCTGAGTTCACAGTTAAACATGCCTGAATATTGAATTGAATTGCATTGATGATTTATTTCACAGAATTTCATAGAAACCCTACAGTGTGGAAACAGACCCTTCAGCCCAACAAGTCTATACCGACCCTCAGAGCATCCCACCCAGACCCATCCCCCTATAACCCACCTCATCTACACATCCCTGAACGCTATGGGCAATTTAGCATGGTCAACCCACCTAGCCTGCATATCTTTGGATTGTGGGAGGAAACCCACGCAGACACAGGGAGAATGTGCAAACTCCACACAGACAGTCACCCAAGGGTGGAATTGAACCCGGGTCCCTGGCGCTGTGAGGCAGCAGTGCTAGCCACTGAGCCACCGTGTCACATGTATCTAAAAAGGTACAGTGAAAAGTGTTCATTGTCGCCATGCTTCAGTGCCATTTTGAATTCCTGAATATATTAAAAGATATTACTAAAATAGAGTTCATCTTTCTCTCCGTTCTTGTTCCTCTTCTGCTGCTCTGCTTGACACCGACTGGACTTTCGGTAACGGTCTCTGGGTATCGGTTATGTGCCTCTGCCACTGCCACTCCCATGACCACCGCGTCCATGCTGGGGCCATGGACCAAGCTCATACATCCGGACCCCCAGTGACAGTCATCCAGGCAAAGCTGTTGGATCTAGGTCACAGTCGTCCTCCGCCAGTGCTGCCACTTTTTGAGGCACCTGGGCCTAGCTAGGGACATGGAGCCTTGGATCAGCCTGCGAGTCTGGGCCAGGGAGATTCAACCCGGGTCTGCTCCTCGCTCGACTGGGAGACCCCGGGCTGGGGTGGAGCTGCTGCCGCTGGAAGCCTCCTCCTTTCTCATTGACTTGGCCTCGGCTGCTGCCGTTCTCTGGGCCTGTGCCCCCATCTTAGTCCACCATCTTGCCACAATGTGCGTTTCTAAATCAGTCTTTTAGCAAATGAGGCTTAGCGGGATAACTTAACAAAGTAATACTCTTTTTGAAGCCTAAAATAGAAAGTACATCTGGAATCTCGACAGACATAAAAACATGAGTAGGCCATTGAGCCTGCTCTGGCATTTGAAACAATTTTTGTTGATCAAACACTTCAATGTCTTTTACCGCCACTATCCATTATTCCATTGGCATTCAAAAATTTATCAGCCTCCATTTCAACACTCCTCAAAAAAAGAGCTTCCACAGCCCTCTGGGGTAGACAATTCCGAAGATTCACTGCCTTCTGAGTAAAGGCAAGCTCTTCATCTTGAATCTCAATGGCATCTTTAAATTGTGCCCCCTGGTTCTACACTACTCACTCAGGGGAAACGACATACCCTTTTCGTAAAGTTTGAAAATCAAGTGATCAATCTATGCAAAAGTTCAGTATTAATGTATTAAAAGGAATAAAAGCATGAACTTAGCTTGAGGTCAGTAACTAACTCAGAAAGAAACTCAGCCCAAACATTTTGAAAATTTTTGTAAACTTTGGATGGCAATTGCAGATTAACGGCTAATAAATGGTATCAAGGCTCTCAATGTGTATAGTGAACAGCGCTGGAGCAGATTAATCTTCCCAAACACAATAGGCTGCACTAAGTAGTTTCTGTTATCAGGCAATATGTCTGCTCTTTTGCAGGGCTGATCTCTAATCGTTTTTCAAAATGTGTAAGCGCTATAAGAAAATCACGATTTGTAACCAGTATAGCATAAAATCTGCCGGTTCTTGCTTTCTGATGATCATTGATTAATACACAGCACATTGTGCTGTTTATGCTTAGAAAATCAAAAGTTATCCAACAAGTTTTATTTTATTTTCATTTCTGACAATGTTTTCATCAACCTAATCAAAGAGATAATGGCTTTCCAATTCATTTAAAGTTAGGCAAAGAGGGGATTAGTTCCAGTAGTCAGCAGACTTTCCTTGCTGTCACTGAGAGAAAGAAATCCTTGACAGCTTAAGATGCCCTTTATGTATCTCCCTGACCGCATGTGCTTACTGGGCAATATCAGCCTTTAACAGGCAACTGGCCAGGGATTAACCCAACAGTAATTGAGGTTATGAAAAGGTTCTTACACTCTCAAGTCTCTGTGTGGAGTATCCCCTCTTTGGAAACATTAGGGCATCTCATCACAACTGCCTTGCGAATCCAAATGCCCTGTCTTCACTGTAGGCTAAGAGAGGGTCATTGAAGGTTCAGGCCTGGTCTATTGGACACAAGTGTTCCAGCAATGTGTGGGTGGCAATGTTATTTAAATAATATTTGCAAAAAATAGATGTCAGTCTCAACTCGGTGTTAGCTGATTCTGAAGTTTATGGTTTCAAGTCACATAGGTATGGTCTATAAGTCTCCATATTTACGCCATGCCCAGCAAAAACCCTAATGTTTTCATTTGATTATAAACTTACTGTTATTGTTTGTGTGCCCTAGATTTTATGATAAATCATTAAGTGGCTTGGGACATATTCTGGTGCTGAACTTCAGCACGAGTAATTTGTCACAGCCATCATGACAAATTGTGTTCCTCCCTCTTTCATGTCGAAGTGAATTACAGAAGACTCAAAAATATACTGTTAAAGTTGTTGGAGAAATTAGTTTGTATATTACTGCTATACAGACTTACCTCGATTTCTCCATGATCAAGGGGACCATTTCCTGCATGGTCTACATGGTATTCTTCAATAATACCATGATTATTATTGTCAGAAGTGGTACTAAGTCAGTGAATTTTTCCTCTCTGGAAGTGAGGTTTCAAATTAAAGTTATTCACATCTCATCTTTGAGGTTGCACAATGAGTCAGCTCCATTGTTCTACGCATTCAGACACGAGGTTCTCCTACACGTACTGAGAAATTGCACATAATATTCCTCTTGAGACATTTTTTGTTCGTAATGGTGAGTGGGCAGAATTTATATATTATCTGTTCCCCTTGGCCAAATATGTTTGTTCAACACTTACCCCATTGTAAACACCTCAGGCTCAAATATATACCATCTTAATATTTGATTTTTATGCAAGGGTAACAAATATCTGCTTAGAATTGCATTACTTTTAGCACAGTTGGAACTGTCAACTTCAAGAAAATCTTTCTAAAATGCAGCCATGTGCTGATAGTCATTCTATTTGTAGGTCTGTGCCATGAATTACTTTATTCAACAATTTAGAGAGAAGGAACAAGATTACAACTTGTAAGATGTGAAATGGTGAGGATCCATCTTCCTTGTTCATTAAGTACATAAGCACTTTTTAAACATAGAATTGTGGATAATATTTGCGACAATAGGTGTCAGTCTCGACTCACTATCATCTAATTCTGAAGTTTATGGATTCAAGTCACACGTCAGAGTCCTGAGTAAATAATCTAGGATGATGCATTAATGCAATGATGAGGGAGTGCTGCCTTGTTGGATGTGCCATCTTTCAGACATAACATTAAAGCAAGGTACCGTTTGTTCTTACAGGAGGAATCCCATGGCGCTAATCAAAGAGGATCTGTTAAATAGAGGTGGGTGGATGGAGGGTGGTGGTATTAATGCCTGAAGAAATGATAATGTGTTCAGAACTGACATATTCCTGCTTTCTTCCATATATAGCAGAGGCACATTTAGAAGTGAGGGGGTATCCCTTTGAATGAACTGGGACAGGTATTTAAAAATATCAAGTAGCAAGTTAATTTTTCATCCTTTTGAACATTACAAAATAGGGGTGCAGTAATAAGAGAGCAAGACATATGAAAAACTGTTCTAATTTATTATCCATTGTGTGAGAGAGTGCTTTCTCACTCTGCACCTGCCTGGATGCTCACAGTTATCTGTAATTGCATTACCTTCTTGTGCTTTGCCCCCAAGGCCCCATACCAGGTTCATATTACTTCTGTCTCACCTTGTCATTTAGCATAGGCACAAATCCAGGAAGCTTGCCATTGTTGTCAATAATGGTCAGTTTGGACAACGGAAATAACCTTCACTCGTGGCATCCTGGCACAGTAAGCCAAGGGCAGCATCTAATACCAGTCCAAGTCTCACATAGGGCAGCAAGGGTCAGGATCATGTTCTCATAAGGAGTGCAAAGCCAAATAATGGGAAGCACATGACTCGTCTTGACTCTTTCTGTCCTTTTGGGGGCTGTTTTACGATTGGAATGAGAGAGAAAACTTGGATATTGTAAATTGAACCACAGCCGGAGAAATTGGGCCTGAGAGAAAATTGGCCAAACTAAATTATATAGCAGCTATCGGCTAGATAACAGTGGAAATCAAAGTCACAAATATTCAGGGGGAACCAGTTACAACCAGCCTGAGGGTTGTGTAGTGGAGAAGCTTCAATCAGACTTCATGGAACTTTGATTTCCAGCAGGTGCCTTGGTACGTTCACTTTACATCTCCCCAGTATGGCAACTGCAGAGGGTATTGGCGCAATCCCATTGGATGCTTCAAGCCCAGCTCATGAGCCCACTTGCCAAAGACCACAGAACATTCTGGAAGGTCCACGGCAGAGAGTATAAGAACACAGACCTGGAAGTCAGCCCCTTAGTCAAAACTCAACCTGGCCCAGTGACAGAGCTCCAACCACCTGGATAGAGAGAGAAAGAGAGAAGATCTGCCCTGACTTGTGAGACCCTCCTTCGTCTGAGAGAGCCAGCCCTAGGTTGGAGAAAAAGGAGATTCCAACAGTCCCATTTAAACACATGGATTGTTGTGGGTAATATCCAATCTCAGACGGATAGTTAGATTAAAAAAAGGGTCAATATTGTGGGAATTTGGGGAAAATATTCACATGGCACTTGAACAAAAAAGAAATGTTTTGTTAATAAAATCAAGCTGAACCGCAAACCAAATTTTGTGTCTCTTTGACCACTTCCCTGACAAGAGCACTTGGATAATGTGTTTTCAACACATAAACTGGTCAAACTGTCCAAAGTATGGACAACATTGGCAATACCCCAGACAGTAGAAACTGCTCTAATCTGAGTGGTAACCTCAGCCCAGGCTGGCACACTTTGGTTTTGTAGCCTCCACTGCTGGTCCTGGGCAAAGTAGAAGTCTTCCCTGAACAACAGCCCATCCTGCAGGACCATGCCCGAAACGTGGGGCTGTGATCTTCCCCTGTCCCCCGGAAGCCATGTGAGACAGAGTGTAAATGCATGTTCAGGTGTACAACAGCCTTTCCCCAACCCTGTTCCTCAGTGAGCAGTGGGTTACTCCAAGAATGACACATTGTAATATGGAGAGGAAATCAGAATATGATATTCTCCATAATGGGATGTCAATAAATGTGATGAACTTGGTGAGATGGGGATGAGGAAAACTTTCTTCACCTGTGGTGAAAATCAATCCAGTAAAATTGACACAGCTCACACTTGGTCAAAAACAGGGAAGATTCAACATCCTGACTCTAAACCACTTGCTGAAAGAGTTGGCAGGTACCACCATGTGCCAGTCATAACAATCAGAGCAATATTGCACACACAAGCTTGTGGACAGTCTGAAGTAGATGAAAGCAGAAAAGACTGTGAGCAGGGCCAGCAAATAATATAAAAAGACAAGTGGAGATTAGAGCTATTAAGAGTTTGAAACACAATTGAGCAAAGCAATAAAGCTTAATTAAGGGGGAAAATGGTTGATTTTAAAGTAGAAAATCATCAAAACCAAAGACACAAATCAATAAACTTAAAACAGGAAACCAGGGAGAGGTAGAGAAGGAGATAAATGTTACTCTGGTTGCAATTTTACCTGCCGCTGGGGACTGGTTCATGGTGGATGGGAGCCATAATATTAAGCACCATATTGATGGTCCTTCATTTTCCTGCCTGAACCCAGTTTACAAGTGGTAGGGCAGGTATCATGCAGATTGCAAGTCCGTGGACCAATTGAGGCTTTTAAGTGGCCAACCCATGGTTACAAAGGACGCCATCCCACTGGGATTTTACCCGTGATGTGGAAGGTTGCTACCAAGGATTCAGGGTGGCAGATTGTGGATGAGCTAGGGGATTGACTCCTTGTCAGACAGCTTGTGCACATCAGAAGCCTCCTGGGAGTATTTGTCACCGACCCCGACCACACCAGAAGTCATACCTCAAACCACTTTTGGCAAGCATTAAATGCTGGCAAGGTGAGGCAGGCATGGGAAGGTCAGCTTAGCTATGACTTTTATGCCAGAGTGCAGACACCCCAACAAAATTCAGCTCAAAGTTATACTTGCCCAAACCTTTGGTGCTCCAACAATCTGTGAAATGCCTTCCCCTCTTAAATGCTGAATTGATTGTATTCCGGTATCCTCCTTCCAATCAGTCTGTCACTGAGAGCAGTTACCGAGTCCATCTCTGTCACACTCTGCAATCACATTCCTAAAACTGCTCAGCCTCTTCATCTCTCCACCTTTAAAAACTGTAGAAAATACCATTCATTGAGGAAGACCCCAGCTTCAACTTGGCAGAGGGCATTGTGCAGAGCATCCCCACTCTGTTCTAACTGCCTGTCATATTACATGTCCATGGGCACCATGCTGCACACCACCCTCCCCCCATACATGCCGCAGTTTTGTGCCAAAATGTCACCCACACCTTAGACAACCTTGGATAGATTTAGCAATATTTCCCTATTTTGTGCCACATTTGCTTTGAAATCAATGCCAACATTTTATTTGCTTTCCCTATTATCTGTTGAACTTGGATGTTAACTTTTGGACTCATGCTTGAAAACCCTAAATTTCCAACGTGCTGCAGCATCCGACAATCTTTGTCTATTAAATAATACTCAGCTCCTCGATTCTTCCTGCTAAAGTGCAAAATATCACATTTTCCCACATTATGCAAACCACATTTTTACCCAGTGACATAACCTGTCTATATCCTTCTGTAGATTCTTTGTGCCATCTTCATTAATTGCCTTCCCACCTATTTTTGTGTCACCTGCAAATTTGGTGATACAATCACTTTTATCATTTAAACCATTAACATAAATTGTAAACAATTGTGTCTCCAAGCACTAATTCCTGTGGCACTCCATTAGTTACAGGTCATCATTTTCAAACTGCCACACTGATCCCAACTCTCTGATTTCTAATAGCTAACCAACCTTCTATCCATGGTAGTATACCATACCCAACTCCATTGCCTCAAAACCTTTTAAGTAGCCATTTGTGTGGTCACTTATCAACTGTCTTTGTGAAATCTAAATATAACTGCATATTTCTGTTATCTATCTTGATTGTTATTCAATCAAAGAACTCCAATAAATTTATCAGACATGATTGTTCCTTCACGAAGCCATGACAACTCTGCTTGATTAAATAGTGCATTTTTAAATACTCTATTATTACATCCTTTATAACAGATTCGAACATTGTCCCCATGACATATTTTCAGCTAACTGCCCTATAGTTACCTGTGTTTCTTTTTTCCCTTCATAGTCAAAGAATGAATTGAAATTTTGTGTACTGTTTGGTTAGATGTCATTGGCACTGGAGTGTGATGATAACTTGCTGTTATATTGATTGCAATTGTTTGCATTCAAGCAATGTATAATATAGAACTTGGCTGGAAATGTTAAATTAACATTTACTTTGGTAAAGCTCTGCCTGGGATTTTGTGTAACTAAACCAAATGAAGCATTGCAAGGAAATGCAGCTTTTCAATTTGCAATTCCAGATAACAAAAGAACTTAGGAAAGATTAAAATCAATGAACATAATGGCTTGGCCATAATACTCTGGGCTTTAGGAGAGTTTCAAATAAGAAGTGAAATAGATATTATTGCTGTAAGAACTGGGAGTAGAGATTGAAGTCTGTTTGCTACCTTGACTACCTTGACAGTGAAGCAGCTGTTCAGTAGAAATGATGACAAGAGCAGAGCTAAAACATAATGCCCTTCACAATCATGAACAGATTGAAGTGAGCAGTCATATCCCATTGATGCCTAGCAACCCAAGCTGAGTTCAGATGTATAAGACGTTCCTGGTTGGAAGGAACCAATAACATTTTTCACTGAAGCCCATGCGGCAAGGTGATATTGGATAAAATAAAATGAAATGCTTTGAATAACTATGCATTGAAATTATTGAAAACCTTGGGAGCAAATGAAAATGTAACTATTAGAGTGGCTAGTTTGACTGAATACTTACATGATTTAGTAGGAAGAAATCAAGATTTACAAGACTACTCCGGAAGAAATAATATTTCGTCAAAGGCTTCATTGGAGGAATTGAAGAAGAACCTATTAAATATTTACACATGTCTATGTGGGATCCTCAATGCTAATAAATTATCATCATTCAAAAATTGACCATTACATTTGAACTATTAAGTGTGAGTGCTATATCCTGGTTCCTCTCTGTTTAGGTCTCAAATGTATTTGAATATCAATCAAATCACTTGAACTTTTGTGTAGCTTTGCATCAGACGGTGAAGGTATGCCGTGTTTGCCTGTTTTAAATTTGAGGATGAAATATGGATCCTCAAGTCACCTCAGTGGTCTCAAACACCAAGTCCCACAGGTCCAAATTTTACAAGATTCTCAGCGGAGCATTAGAAGTAATGGAATTAATTGAAAGGCCCTTTAGACAACCAACAACACATGCAGCATATATTAATTACTGGTAGTGTTCACTTTACTCCCCCCAGCCCACAGGACCATTTTGATTTAGCCTCTTCCTCCTGTCCCTATCTGTCCCTCACTTTAACGATTTGCATTGTCATTGCTGGGTTTTGCATGTAAATCATTCACTTAGAAGCATGGGTGATTTACTGGTGATGGTTAAAAAAAATACCATGGGTGATTTGGTGATGGGGATAAAAAAAATTATTCAATTGTTTCGAGTCCAGAAGCTGCTACTGCTCTCTGTATATTGGGGGCGAGGGCTGGTAGGAGGGATACTCCTGATCCACCCTGATTATGCCCAAAGTCGCGGACGGGAGATGGTTGTCCCACCCCATCTTTTTAGCCGCCCCCTCTCCAGCCATCACTTTGACCGCTGTCCGACCTCACTGCATAACTACTCCCTATGTGCCATTTTTCCCTTCAACTGTTTCCACTTACGCTCCCCTCACCACTTACCCTGATGGCTTCTTCCCCACTTTGCTGCTTTCCTGCCCCTCCTCACTACTGCCCCGAGCTACTTGCTCCTCCCTCCCTGCTGATCTCCTCCTCTCCCTCCTCAGTGCTTACTACTTCCCAGTGACCCCCTCTCCCATGCTCCTACTGATCTGCCCCATCTCCATTTTCCTCACTGTGTCCCCACTTCAGGCTCCTGCTAATGGCCATCGTTGTGCCTGTAGCGGTGACATTGGCAATATGCATAGCTTTTCAAATCTCTCATCCTTTTTTTCAAAACTGTCCATGTCCTCTAGCTCTGTAATATCCTCTAATCTTACAACCCTTCATTAATACTGCATTCCTTTAACTCCGGCCCCTTGACCATCCCCAACTTTTAATCAGAACATGAAGAACATGGGAGCAGGTCTAGGCCATTTATTCAGCCCATGCAGTCTGCGCTCTGTTCAATTAGATCATGAATGATCATCTACCTCTATGTCATTTTTCTGTGCTATCCTCACATCTCTTCATGTTAATCGTATCCAGAAATCTATCACACTGCTGACTGGAACATGGAAAATGATTGACCTTCCATGGGCCTTTGATGTGGACAATTCCAAAGATTTACTATCGTCTGTGTGAAGAAATTATTCTTCATCTCAGTACTAATAGGCCTACTCATTATCCTAAGATTATGGCTTCAAGTTCCAGAGAAACCATGCAGGGGAAACAGCCTACCTACATCCAATCTGTTATACCTGTAAGAGTTTGTATTTTGTCTTTCTTTATACATTCACGGGATGAGGGCATCGCTGCTAGGCAGCATTTATTGCCCATTCCTAATTGCACCGAGGGCAGCTCAGAGTCACCCACATTGCTGTGGGTCTGGAGTCACATGTAGACCAGACCAGGTAAGAGTGGCAGATTTCCTTCCCTAAAGAACATTCGTGAACCAGATGGGTTTTTCCAACAATTAACAATGGATTCACAGTCATCATTAGATTCTTAATTCCAGATATTCTATTGAATTCAAATTCCACCATCTGCTGTGGCGGGATTCAAACCCGGGTCCCCAGAACATTATCTGTGTCTCTGGATTAACAGTCTAGCGATAATACCACTGGGCCATCACCTCCCCTCATATCATATCAGCTCTCCTATTTTTTTGAAACTTTAGAGAATATAATCTCAGTTCCCTCAATCTTGCTTCAGATGTTACTTTCACCAATCCAAGGATTGCGTCTGATGGGCCTCTGTTGCACTCAGTTTCTAGTAAATATATTTTTCCACAAAGAGACAGATAGTAAATGTTGGCCAGCTAACGATGCCCACGTCCCACAAGTAATAAAACAAAGGTACACTATACTCCAGTAATTTGGGATGACTGTGACCCTTCACTGTGATGGATAATTAATGCTGGATGAGGTTTGAGGGAAAATGTTAGAAGTCATTTGCTATTCAACATTCATCAGCAGGGACAGAAAGCAGGGGTGAAAATTAAAGGAACTTTTTGCTTTTCAAAAAAAAAGCCAGAAAAATGATAGTAATAATTGGTGGATCAACCAAATGTTCTATACAGAAGCTAAATTTGTTTCATTAGAAGATTTCTGTGAAATTTTGTATTAAGTCAACATTATTATGGTGAATGCCACTTATCACAAAACAATGCAGAAATAAATCAAAAATGGTGTAGTTCATTTTAAGCACCAATTAATTTAAATAAACCATGCAACACTTTCATGTAATTAAACTCTCAAAGTGCCATCTTTTGTTGAATTCTAATTTTTCAACAATGTTTTGCTTATCACCTCCAAAGCATGACATGAAAATGTGCAGGCATTGCCAACTAGACATTTCAAACTGGCCTACAACTTTAAACATGAACAGTATTGTTCAAATATGGCATTAGTCATGCAGCACCTTTTCATATTGATATCAACTTCACAACTTTATTTCCAAGTGAAGGTGCAGTAATTAACTGTTGCATTGCGATATTAATCTCAGAGCATGATTACAACTTTAAAGTGGCAAAAAATCATTTGCATTTATATAGTGTCTTTTATGACCTAAGGATGTCCCAAAGCGGTGCACAGATAATGAAAAAATGTTGAAGTTGTTCGAGCTTATTAGTAGCAGCAACGTGCTTCAAACAGCAAGAGGATAAATGACCAGAAAATTTTTCTTCTCAAAACTTTTGTTTGAAGATATTGGGAGAATTCATCTACTCTTCTTTCATAATTTACTTGAGAGAACAAGCAAGGGTTTTGTTTTATTCACTCTTTCATGAGATGTGGGTGCCACTGGTAAGGCCAGTCATGGTTGCCAGATCTCTAATTCACCTTGGGCTTTGGCATTTTCAGTGGAAAGTTAAGAGTCAACCACATCACTGTGGACCTAAGTCACATGTAGGTTGGATAAGGATGGTATACTTCCTTCACTGAAGGAGGACCTACCGTTAAAGGATATTAGTCGAAAAGGACAAAACCAGATGGGTTTTTACAACAATAAGTGTCCGTTGTTATGTTCATCATCATTGGAGCCTAGCATTTCATCCTTCTATTGATTAGATTCAAATTCCACCAACTGATGGGATGGGAATTTAAGGACTAGGCATCCAGTTTACTAGTCCAGTGACACTACCTCTAGTCCAGTAGTGCTTAATTTCTCATCTAACAGACATCACTGGTGAAAATGCAGGACTTCCTCAGCACCAGAGCATAAGGCTAAATTAACTGAAAATTGTAGAATGTGTATTTGCTGTGCTGACTTCTACGTTTTTTTTACATACAGTCCTAACTCAAATGGATTGAACCCCAGACTAAACATGTCTTGTGCCTGGAAGGAAACAGTGGAGTTCCATTTGTAAGTCCTAAGGATACATTTTCTGCACTGTTGTTTTTTGGTAATTTTTTCGTCTCCTTGCTTGAGCTCTGGTACTCAATGAGCAAAACTTTCCTTGAATTAAACATTGAGGAATTCAAAACCATTGTCTTTGCTCTCCATCACAAACACTGTTTGATTCTAAGCAACTGATTCTATTGGAATCGTTTGTTACAATCTCAAGTTGTAGCTGTCTGTGTGCTATCCCAGCAATTAATTTAACCCTGAGCTAAGCTTCGAAATCTAACTTAAATCAATGAACCAAAAGACCATCCCTGAAGAAGAGAATACAATATGATTCTAACTTTTCAAATTCGTATTTATTTTATGACAAAACAGAATCAATGCTCGTTATGTAATATAACGTAATTATGGTTAATGCAAATTATAGATTACATATAGAATAACAGATAGTACGTAATCCATCTCATTGAGTTAGTGGATAGTTCTATCCACCGGTAGGATCCATTTTAGCTCCACAGGTCTTCCAAGCTGATTTCTAACTTTATTTTTCCTTCCAGTTTTTGTGTAAAGAGGGTTCCACCCATGCTATGCTTACAACTCTTGGTCTTTGCCTTGCACTTCTCTTTTTGTCAGAATCTGTGTGTGGACCACCTGATGGTTTAAGCTCACCTCTCTTACAGCTCTTGTTTGTGTCATCTGCCTCTATGACTTCCCTATCATTCCTTGCTCCCAGTGAATACTGTTTCCAGTTCAGAGTCACCACCTCATATGGACCGATATTTCTTCTTAGTAAAGAAACTTTAAATAATCCCTTTACATTAATGCTAACTTTTAAGAGTCCTTTACAAATGTTTTCTTCCCCCAGTAAGGGGTAAAGCTGCTGCAGTTCCACTGGACCACAGCATTACTCTGTCATTAGAGAGGGATGATCAGTGGTGGTTTAATCTGAGGGTCACTGCACTTCAAGTGAGGGGAGAGGTTGACAAAAAGATTCCTTCATGGTAACCTCAGCCATTCCAGGATGTGAACCATGCTGTTTGCATTGCTGTGCATTGAGAAATCTGCTGCCTAGCCAACTAAGCTAATCGACATCTTACTCCAGTAAAATTTGGTCTTTCAGCCTTTTCAAAAATGGAACCAAACAAGTCAATAAAATGGCTACTGGAGATCATGTGATTTTTACGAATTGAGCAACAGATTGTACCAAAGTGAACACTTACTTAAGGACTGACGTTCACAGCTACCCCAGAAATTCACAATACTTTTTTTTTGTTTAAGGCAACATTGACATAAAAGGCCATGGTATCTAGGGTTTCTTCTGAACAAAAATGGAAACAGAGATTTTGTCAGTGGCAGATGGAAGTGAATGACCTGATCACCACCTTATTTTCTAAGACGAATGTGTTGACTCAACAAGGTATTAAACAAGAACACAGAATGTTTGTATCAGCTTCACTGCCACCCTTTTTTTTGTAAAAAGAACACACTTTAACTTGCAGAAAGTCTCAAGATGAGGGAACTACATTGTTGTCTGCTTTTCAAGTTACTAAAAGCTGTTTGCAACCATTTACTTCAAAACCATTTTACTATTTGCAAATAATTCAAGCAGCCAATGTAATTAACAAGAATGTCTTGTAAGTCCCACTTCACAAATAGAAAAACTCCTCCATTCTGTTCCAAGTTCAATTTCATCTGAGAATAAACCTCAAAGGGATTTGACTTCAAGAAATCTCATAGACTGCTGAGAATCTGTCACTTTAAAAGACCCTGGCTTCAACTTAAAATCATTAAAACAGGAGAATCTATAGGTCTACCTTGTGGGAGACTGGGAATCAAAAATTATAGACTGATTAAACTATATTTTGGGAAAGTGCATCACCTTTACCGATAATCAATTATTGCATGAAAGTGCCTGTCTGTGGGATTGACCACGCAATGTTGCATTATTTTCAGGATAAGTGAATGATAACAGTGTGGTACGACAGCACGATCATCCCCTCACCTGATCGTTGCTGGCAACCATGACAAACTGCCTGGCATTGTGTCTGCACTAAAAGGCAAGACAGGCCAGAAGTACAGTGAGTGTGTTAGCTCCAGATGAGAGGACAATGCCCAAAATGACAGGACAAGGCAAGGCAGGGATGCCGTGAGCATCCAAGTCGACTCAAAGTGAGTGTGCCTTAAGAGAGCAAGCAAGGATCCCAGAGATTCAGCCTGGTCAAATCCATGAGATGGAGGCTTGGCCTTATACACAAAGTGTCCTTAGAGCAGGATTACAATGAGAGGAGCTGGTGCACCCTAGGGTACAGCATTGAAGTAAAGAGCCATAGTGTAATTGGATTGGAGATGGGCCATGAGGGTAGAGTGAGGCTGGCACATGTCAATATCTATGAATGGAGTGTATGTGTAGTCATTGTCCATAAAGTGTGTCCGGAGATGTTGATGCCTGCTCTCCAGATGGAGGTCCAGAAGAACAAATAATGAACTGGGTTTGCAAGGTAACCGCCCTGAATTCCATGCTGGGAATTGTTCTTGTTTCAATCCAGTGAATGGGAGAATGGAAATTACTGAGATGAGATTAAGTAACAATAAAGATGATAATAAGGGTGATAATCCAACGCAAATTGGCCTCATGCCACTCACAAGTGAGAATCCTGTCTTGCTAATCAACATAGATAACAA